>NW_027478141.1:0-21285 GCF_051020955.1 Megalopta genalis | reverse complement strand
AATACTTGTGATATACGTTATTTAGATTTAACTGCATGCGCAACGAACGAGTTAGCTTCAAATCCATGCGAAACACATGATTTAGCTGCAAATCAATGCGATGAAGAAGGTTTAGCTTTAAGTCCATGCGAAACAAACGATATAGCTTCAAACACTTGGGGTGTAAGTGATATAGCTTCAAATGAAGACTAATCAATCGTGTTAGCTTCAAAATCCATGCGATACACATGATTTAGATTCAAATCAATGCGATGTAGAAGGTTTACCTTCAAATCCATGCGAAACAAATGATTTAGCATCAGATACTTCTGATATAACTGATATAGCTTCAAATGCAGGGAAACAAATGAGTTAGCATCAAATCCATGCAAACCACATGATTTAGCTGCAAATCAATGCGATGTACAAGGATTAGCTTCAAATCCATGCGATATAAGTGATATAGCTTCAAAAGCAGGAGGAACAAACGAGGTAGCTTCAATTCCATGCGAAACAAATGATTTAGCTTCAAATCAATGCGAAGTAGAAGGCGTAGCATCAAATCCATGCGAAACAAATGGTTTAGCTACAAATACTTGTGATATACATTATTTAGCTACAACTGCGTGCGAAACAAACGAGTTACCTTCAAATCCATGCTATATACATGATTTAGCTTCAAATCAATGCGATGTAGAAGGTTAAGCTTCAAATCCATGCGAAACACATTATTTAGCTGCAAATCAGTGCGAAGTAGAAGGCTCGGGTTCAAATCAATGTGATGCAAATGGTTCATCTTCAAATACTTGTGAATGACATGATTGAGCTTCAACTGCAGGCGAAACACATGATTTAGCTTCAAATCAATGCGATGTAGAAGGTTTAACTTCAAATCCATGCAAAACACGTGATTTATCTTCCAATTAATGCGAAGTAGAAGGCTTAGCTTCAAATCCATGCGAATCAAATGGTTTAGCTTCAAATACTTGTGATATACGTTATTTAGATTTAACTGCATGCGCAACGAACGAGTTAGCTTCAAATCCATGCGAAACACATGATTTAGCTGCAAATCAATGCGATGAAGAAGGTTTAGCTTCAAATCCATGCGAAACAAATGATATAGTTTCAAACACTTGGGGTGTAAGTGATATAGCTTCAAATGAAGACTAATCAATCGTGTTAGCTTCAAAATCCATGCGATAAACATGATTTAGCTTCAAATCAATGCGATGTAGAAGGTTTAGCTTCAAATCCATGCGATACACAAGATTTAGCTTCAAATCAATGCGATGTAGTAGGTTCGGCTTCAAATCCATGCGGCACATATGATTTAGCTTTAAATACTTGCGATATAGGTGACATAGTTTCAAATGGAGGCGAAACGGACGAGTTAGCTTCAATTCCATGCGATACACATGATTTAGCTTCAAATCAATGCGATGTGGAAGGTTTAGCTTCAAATCCATGCGATACACTAGATTTAGCTTCAAATCAATGCGATGTAGAAGGTTCAGCTTCAAATCCATACGAAACACATGATTTAGCTTCAAATCAATTCGAAGGACAAGGCTTAGATTCAAATCCATGCGAAACAAATGATTTAGCTTCAAATGAATGCGAAGTAGAAGGCTTAGCTTCAAATCCATGCAAAACAAATGGTTTAGCTACAAATGCTTGTGATATACATTATTTAGCTACAACTGCATGCGAAACAAACGAGTTACCTTCAAAACCATGCTATATACATGATTTAGCTTCAAATCAATGCGATGTAGAAGGTTTAGCTTGAAATCCATGCGATACACAAGATTTAGCTTCAAATGAATGCGATGTAGTAGGTTCAGCTTCAAATCCATGCGACACATATGATTTAACTTCAAATACTTGCGATATAAGTGATATAGCTTCGAATACAGGCGAAACGAACGAGTTAGCTTCAAATCCATGCGAAACACATGATACAGCTGCAAATCAATGCGATGTAGAAGGTTAAGCTTCAAATCCATGCGACACATGATTTAGCTTCAAATTCTTGCGATATAAGTGATATAGCTTCAAAAGCTGGAGGAACAAACGAGGAAGCTTCTATTCCATGCGAAACAAATGATTTAACTTCAAATCAATGGGAAGAAGAATGCTTAGCTTCAGATCCATGCGATACACAAGATTTCGCTCCAAATCAATGCGATGTAGTAGGTTCTGCTTCAAATCCATGCGATATAAGTGATATAGCTTCAAAAGCAGGAGGAACAAACGAGGTAGCTTCAATTCCATGCGACACAAATGATTTAGCTTCAAATCAATGCGAAGTTGAAGGCGTAGCTTCAAATCCATGCGAAACAAATGGTTTAGCTACAAATACTTGTGATATACATTATTTAGCTACAACTGCATGCGAAACTAACGAGTTAGCTTCAAATCCATGCGAAACACACGAGTTATCTTCAAATCAATGCGATGTAGAAGGTTTTGCTTCAAATCCATGCGAAACACATGATTTAGCTTCAAATACTTGCGATATAAGTGATATAGCTTTAAATACAGGCGAAACAAACGAGTTAGCTTCAAATCCATGCGAAACATACGATTTAGCTTCAAACCAATGCGATGTAGAAGGTTTAGCTTCAAATCGAAGCGAAACACATGATTTAGCTTCAAATACTTGCGATATAAGTGATCTAGCTTCAAATACAGGCGAAACGCACGAGTTAGCATCAAATCCATGCGAAACACATGATTCAGCTGCAAATCAACGCGCTGTAGAAGGTTTAGCTTCAAATCCATGCCAAACACATGATTTAGATTCAAATCCATGGGATGTAGAAGGTTTAGCTTCAAATCCATGCGAAACACATTATTTAGCTGCAAATCAGTGCGAAGTAGAAGGCTCGGGTTCAAATCAATGCGATTCAAATGGTTCATTTTCAAATACTTGTGAAAGACATGATTTAGCTTCAACTGCATGCGAAACACATGATTTAGCTTCACACCAATGCGATGTAGAAGGTTTAGCTTCAAATCTATGCCAAACACGTGATTTAGCTGCAAATCAGTGCGAAGTAGAAGGCTCGGGTTCAAATCAATGCGATTCAAATGGTTCATTTTCAAACACTTGTGAAAGACATGATTTAGCTTCAACTGCATGCGAAACACATGATTTAGCTTCAAATCCATGAGTTGTAGAAGGTTTAGCTTCAAATCCGTGCGAAACACATTATTTAGCTGCAAATCAGTGCGAAGAAGAAGGTTAAGGTTCAAATCCATGCGATTCAAATTGTTCATCTTCAAATACTTGTGAAAGACATGATTTAGTTTTAACTGCATGCGAAACAAACGAGTTAGCTTGAAATCAATGCGAAGTAGAAGGCTTAGCTTCAAATCCAAGCGAAACAAATGGTTTAGCTACAAATGCTTGTGATATACATTATTTAGCTACAACTGCATGCGAAACAAACGAGTTACCTTCAAAACCATGCTATATACATGATTTAGCTTCAAATCAATGCGATGTAGAAGGTTTAGCTTGAAATCCATGCGATACACAAGATTTAGCTTCAAATGAATGCGATGTAGTAGGTTCAGCTTCAAATCCATGCGACACATATGATTTAGCTTCAAATACTTGCGATATAAGTGATATAGCTTCGAATACAGGCGAAACGAACGAGTTAGCTTCAAATCCATGCGAAACACATGATACAGCTGCAAATCAATGCGATGTAGAAGGTTAAGCTTCAAATCCATGCGACACATGATTTAGCTTCAAATTCTTGCGATATAAGTGATATAGCTTCAAAAGCTGGAGGAACAAACGAGGAAGCTTCTATTCCATGCGAAACAAATGATTTAACTTCAAATCAATGGGAAGAAGAATGCTTAGCTTCAGATCCATGCGATACACAAGATTTCGCTCCAAATCAATGCGATGTAGTAGGTTCAGCTTCAAATCCATGCGATATAAGTGATATAGCTTCAAAAGCAGGAGGAACAAGCGAGGTAGCTTCAATTCCATGCGACACAAATGATTTAGCTTCAAATCAATGCGAAGTTGAAGGCGTAGCTTCAAATCCATGCGAAACAAATGGTTTAGCTACAAATACTTGTGATATACATTATTTAGCTACAACTGCATGCGAAACTAACGAGTTAGCTTCAAATCCATGCGAAACACACGAGTTATCTTCAAATCAATGCGATGTAGAAGGTTTAGCTTCAAATCCATGCGAAACACATGATTTAGCTTCAAATACTTGCGATATAAGTGATATAGCTTTAAATACAGGCGAAACAAACGAGTTAGCTTCAAATCCATGCGAAACATACGATTTAGCTTCAAACCAATGCGATGTAGAAGGTTTAGCTTCAAATCGAAGCGAAACACATGATTTAGCTTCAAATACTTGCGATATAAGTGATCTAGCTTCAAATACAGGCGAAACGCACGAGTTAGCATCAAATCCATGCGAAACACATGATTCAGCTGCAAATCAACGCGCTGTAGAAGGTTTAGCTTCAAATCCATGCCATACACATGATTTAGTTTCAAATCCATGGGATGTAGAAGGTTTAGCTTCAAATCCATGCGAAACACATTATTTAGCTGCAAATCAGTGCGAAGTAGAAGGCTCGGGTTCAAATCAATGCGATTCAAATGGTTCATTTTCAAATACTTGTGAAAGACATGATTTAGCTTCAACTGCATGCGAAACACATGATTTAGCTTCACACCAATGCGATGTAGAAGGTTTAGCTTCAAATCCATGCCAAACACGTGATTTAGCTGCAAATCAGTGCGAAGTAGAAGGCTCGGGTTCAAATCAATGCGATTCAAATGGTTCATTTTCAAACACTTGTGAAAGACATGATTTAGCTTCAACTGCATGCGAAACACATGATTTAGCTTCAAATCCATGAGTTGTAGAAGGTTTAGCTTCAAATCCGTGCGAAACACATTATTTAGCTGCAAATCAGTGCGAAGAAGAAGGTTAAGGTTCAAATCCAAGCGATTCAAATTGTTCATCTTCAAATACTTGTGAAAGACATGATTTAGTTTTAACTGCATGCGAAACAAACGAGTTAGCTTGAAATCAATGCGAAGTAGAAGGCTTAGCTTCAAATCCAAGCGAAACAAATGGTTTAGCTACAAATGCTTGTGATATACATTATTTAGCTACAACTGCATGCGAAACAAACGAGTTACCTTCAAAACCATGCTATATACATGATTTAGCTTCAAATCAATGCGATGTAGAAGGTTTAGCTTGAAATCCATGCGATACACAAGATTTAGCTTCAAATGAATGCGATGTAGTAGGTTCAGCTTCAAATCCATGCGACACATATGATTTAGCTTCAAATACTTGCGATATAAGTGATATAGCTTCGAATACAGGCGAAACGAACGAGTTAGCTTCAAATCCATGCGAAACACATGATACAGCTGCAAATCAATGCGATGTAGAAGGTTAAGCTTCAAATCCATGCGACACATGATTTAGCTTCAAATTCTTGCGATATAAGTGATATAGCTTCAAAAGCTGGAGGAACAAACGAGGAAGCTTCTATTCCATGCGAAACAAATGATTTAACTTCAAATCAATGGGAAGAAGAATGCTTAGCTTCAGATCCATGCGATACACAAGATTTCGCTCCAAATCAATGCGATGTAGTAGGTTCTGCTTCAAATCCATGCGATATAAGTGATATAGCTTCAAAAGCAGGAGGAACAAACGAGGTAGCTTCAATTCCATGCGACACAAATGATTTAGCTTCAAATCAATGCGAAGTTGAAGGCGTAGCTTCAAATCCATGCGAAACAAATGGTTTAGCTACAAATACTTGTGATATACATTATTTAGCTACAACTGCATGCGAAACTAACGAGTTAGCTTCAAATCCATGCGAAACACACGAGTTATCTTCAAATCAATGCGATGTAGAAGGTTTTGCTTCAAATCCATGCGAAACACATGATTTAGCTTCAAATACTTGCGATATAAGTGATATAGCTTTAAATACAGGCGAAACAAACGAGTTAGCTTCAAATCCATGCGAAACATACGATTTAGCTTCAAACCAATGCGATGTAGAAGGTTTAGCTTCAAATCGAAGCGAAACACATGATTTAGCTTCAAATACTTGCGATATAAGTGATCTAGCTTCAAATACAGGCGAAACGCACGAGTTAGCATCAAATCCATGCGAAACACATGATTCAGCTGCAAATCAACGCGCTGTAGAAGGTTTAGCTTCAAATCCATGCCAAACACATGATTTAGATTCAAATCCATGGGATGTAGAAGGTTTAGCTTCAAATCCATGCGAAACACATTATTTAGCTGCAAATCAGTGCGAAGTAGAAGGCTCGGGTTCAAATCAATGCGATTCAAATGGTTCATTTTCAAATACTTGTGAAAGACATGATTTAGCTTCAACTGCATGCGAAACACATGATTTAGCTTCACACCAATGCGATGTAGAAGGTTTAGCTTCAAATCTATGCCAAACACGTGATTTAGCTGCAAATCAGTGCGAAGTAGAAGGCTCGGGTTCAAATCAATGCGATTCAAATGGTTCATTTTCAAACACTTGTGAAAGACATGATTTAGCTTCAACTGCATGCGAAACACATGATTTAGCTTCAAATCCATGAGTTGTAGAAGGTTTAGCTTCAAATCCGTGCGAAACACATTATTTAGCTGCAAATCAGTGCGAAGAAGAAGGTTAAGGTTCAAATCCATGCGATTCAAATTGTTCATCTTCAAATACTTGTGAAAGACATGATTTAGTTTTAACTGCATGCGAAACAAACGAGTTAGCTTGAAATCAATGCGAAGTAGAAGGCTTAGCTTCAAATCCAAGCGAAACAAATGGTTTAGCTACAAATGCTTGTGATATACATTATTTAGCTACAACTGCATGCGAAACAAACGAGTTACCTTCAAAACCATGCTATATACATGATTTAGCTTCAAATCAATGCGATGTAGAAGGTTTAGCTTGAAATCCATGCGATACACAAGATTTAGCTTCAAATGAATGCGATGTAGTAGGTTCAGCTTCAAATCCATGCGACACATATGATTTAGCTTCAAATACTTGCGATATAAGTGATATAGCTTCGAATACAGGCGAAACGAACGAGTTAGCTTCAAATCCATGCGAAACACATGATACAGCTGCAAATCAATGCGATGTAGAAGGTTAAGCTTCAAATCCATGCGACACATGATTTAGCTTCAAATTCTTGCGATATAAGTGATATAGCTTCAAAAGCTGGAGGAACAAACGAGGAAGCTTCTATTCCATGCGAAACAAATGATTTAACTTCAAATCAATGGGAAGAAGAATGCTTAGCTTCAGATCCATGCGATACACAAGATTTCGCTCCAAATCAATGCGATGTAGTAGGTTCAGCTTCAAATCCATGCGATATAAGTGATATAGCTTCAAAAGCAGGAGGAACAAGCGAGGTAGCTTCAATTCCATGCGACACAAATGATTTAGCTTCAAATCAATGCGAAGTTGAAGGCGTAGCTTCAAATCCATGCGAAACAAATGGTTTAGCTACAAATACTTGTGATATACATTATTTAGCTACAACTGCATGCGAAACTAACGAGTTAGCTTCAAATCCATGCGAAACACACGAGTTATCTTCAAATCAATGCGATGTAGAAGGTTTAGCTTCAAATCCATGCGAAACACATGATTTAGCTTCAAATACTTGCGATATAAGTGATATAGCTTTAAATACAGGCGAAACAAACGAGTTAGCTTCAAATCCATGCGAAACATACGATTTAGCTTCAAACCAATGCGATGTAGAAGGTTTAGCTTCAAATCGAAGCGAAACACATGATTTAGCTTCAAATACTTGCGATATAAGTGATCTAGCTTCAAATACAGGCGAAACGCACGAGTTAGCATCAAATCCATGCGAAACACATGATTCAGCTGCAAATCAACGCGCTGTAGAAGGTTTAGCTTCAAATCCATGCCATACACATGATTTAGTTTCAAATCCATGGGATGTAGAAGGTTTAGCTTCAAATCCATGCGAAACACATTATTTAGCTGCAAATCAGTGCGAAGTAGAAGGCTCGGGTTCAAATCAATGCGATTCAAATGGTTCATTTTCAAATACTTGTGAAAGACATGATTTAGCTTCAACTGCATGCGAAACACATGATTTAGCTTCACACCAATGCGATGTAGAAGGTTTAGCTTCAAATCCATGCCAAACACGTGATTTAGCTGCAAATCAGTGCGAAGTAGAAGGCTCGGGTTCAAATCAATGCGATTCAAATGGTTCATTTTCAAACACTTGTGAAAGACATGATTTAGCTTCAACTGCATGCGAAACACATGATTTAGCTTCAAATCCATGAGTTGTAGAAGGTTTAGCTTCAAATCCGTGCGAAACACATTATTTAGCTGCAAATCAGTGCGAAGAAGAAGGTTAAGGTTCAAATCCAAGCGATTCAAATTGTTCATCTTCAAATACTTGTGAAAGACATGATTTAGTTTTAACTGCATGCGAAACAAACGAGTTAGCTTGAAATCAATGCGAAGTAGAAGGCTTAGCTTCAAATCCAAGCGAAACAAATGGTTTAGCTACAAATGCTTGTGATATACATTATTTAGCTACAACTGCATGCGAAACAAACGAGTTACCTTCAAAACCATGCTATATACATGATTTAGCTTCAAATCAATGCGATGTAGAAGGTTTAGCTTGAAATCCATGCGATACACAAGATTTAGCTTCAAATGAATGCGATGTAGTAGGTTCAGCTTCAAATCCATGCGACACATATGATTTAGCTTCAAATACTTGCGATATAAGTGATATAGCTTCGAATACAGGCGAAACGAACGAGTTAGCTTCAAATCCATGCGAAACACATGATACAGCTGCAAATCAATGCGATGTAGAAGGTTAAGCTTCAAATCCATGCGACACATGATTTAGCTTCAAATTCTTGCGATATAAGTGATATAGCTTCAAAAGCTGGAGGAACAAACGAGGAAGCTTCTATTCCATGCGAAACAAATGATTTAACTTCAAATCAATGGGAAGAAGAATGCTTAGCTTCAGATCCATGCGATACACAAGATTTCGCTCCAAATCAATGCGATGTAGTAGGTTCAGCTTCAAATCCATGCGATATAAGTGATATAGCTTCAAAAGCAGGAGGAACAAGCGAGGTAGCTTCAATTCCATGCGACACAAATGATTTAGCTTCAAATCAATGCGAAGTTGAAGGCGTAGCTTCAAATCCATGCGAAACAAATGGTTTAGCTACAAATACTTGTGATATACATTATTTAGCTACAACTGCATGCGAAACTAACGAGTTAGCTTCAAATCCATGCGAAACACACGAGTTATCTTCAAATCAATGCGATGTAGAAGGTTTAGCTTCAAATCCATGCGAAACACATGATTTAGCTTCAAATACTTGCGATATAAGTGATATAGCTTTAAATACAGGCGAAACAAACGAGTTAGCTTCAAATCCATGCGAAACATACGATTTAGCTTCAAACCAATGCGATGTAGAAGGTTTAGCTTCAAATCGAAGCGAAACACATGATTTAGCTTCAAATACTTGCGATATAAGTGATCTAGCTTCAAATACAGGCAAAACGCACGAGTTAGCATCAAATCCATGCGAAACACATGATTCAGCTGCAAATCAACGCGCTGTAGAAGGTTTAGCTTCAAATCCATGCCATACACATGATTTAGTTTCAAATCCATGGGATGTAGAAGGTTTAGCTTCAAATCCATGCGAAACACATTATTTTGCTGCAAATCAGTGCGAAGTAGAAGGCTCGGGTTCAAATCAATGCGATTCAAATGGTTCATTTTCAAATACTTGTGAAAGACATGATTTAGCTTCAACTGCATGCGAAACACATGATTTAGCTTCACACCAATGCGATGTAGAAGGTTTAGCTTCAAATCCATGCCAAACACGTGATTTAGCTGCAAATCAGTGCGAAGTAGAAGGCTCGGGTTCAAATCAATGCGATTCAAATGGTTCATTTTCAAACACTTGTGAAAGACATGATTTAGCTTCAACTGCATGCGAAACACATGATTTAGCTTCAAATCCATGAGTTGTAGAAGGTTTAGCTTCAAATCCGTGCGAAACACATTATTTAGCTGCAAATCAGTGCGAAGAAGAAGGTTAAGGTTCAAATCCAAGCGATTCAAATTGTTCATCTTCAAATACTTGTGAAAGACATGATTTAGTTTTAACTGCATGCGAAACAAACGAGTTAGCTTGAAATCAATGCGAAGTAGAAGGCTTAGCTTCAAATCCAAGCGAAACAAATGGTTTAGCTACAAATGCTTGTGATATACATTATTTAGCTACAACTGCATGCGAAACAAACGAGTTACCTTCAAAACCATGCTATATACATGATTTAGCTTCAAATCAATGCGATGTAGAAGGTTTAGCTTGAAATCCATGCGATACACAAGATTTAGCTTCAAATGAATGCGATGTAGTAGGTTCAGCTTCAAATCCATGCGACACATATGATTTAGCTTCAAATACTTGCGATATAAGTGATATAGCTTCGAATACAGGCGAAACGAACGAGTTAGCTTCAAATCCATGCGAAACACATGATACAGCTGCAAATCAATGCGATGTAGAAGGTTAAGCTTCAAATCCATGCGACACATGATTTAGCTTCAAATTCTTGCGATATAAGTGATATAGCTTCAAAAGCTGGAGGAACAAACGAGGAAGCTTCTATTCCATGCGAAACAAATGATTTAACTTCAAATCAATGGGAAGAAGAATGCTTAGCTTCAGATCCATGCGATACACAAGATTTCGCTCCAAATCAATGCGATGTAGTAGGTTCAGCTTCAAATCCATGCGATATAAGTGATATAGCTTCAAAAGCAGGAGGAACAAACGAGGTAGCTTCAATTCCATGCGACACAAATGATTTAGCTTCAAATCAATGCGAAGTAGAAGGCGTAGCTTCAAATCCATGCGAAACAAATGGTTTAGCTACAAATACTTGTGATATACATTATTTAGCTACAACTGCATGCGAAACTAACGAGTTAGCTTCAAATCCATGCGAAACACACGAGTTATCTTCAAATCAATGCGATGTAGAAGGTTTAGCTTCAAATCCATGCGAAACACATGATTTAGCTTCAAATACTTGCGATATAAGTGATATAGCTTTAAATACAGGCGAAACAAACGATTTAGCTTAAAATCCATGCGAAACATACGATTTAGCTTCAAACCAATGCGATGTAGAAGGTTTAGCTTCAAATCGAAGCGAAACACATGATTTAGCTTCAAATACTTGCGATATAAGTGATCTAGCTTCAAATACAGGCGAAACGCACGAGTTAGCATCAAATCCATGCGAAACACATGATTCAGCTGCAAATCAACGCGCTGTAGAAGGTTTAGCTTCAAATCCATGCGAAACACATGATTTAGATTCAAATCCATGGGATGTAGAAGGTTTAGCTTCAAATCCATGCGAAACACATTATTTAGCTGCAAATCAGTGCGAAGTAGAAGGCTCGGGTTCAAATCAATGCGATTCAAATGGTTCATTTTCAAATACTTGTGGAAGACATGATTTAGCTTCAACTGCATGCGAAACACATGATTTAGCTTCACACCAATGCGATGTAGAAGGTTTAGCTTCAAATCCATGCCAAACACGTGATTTAGCTGCAAATCAGTGCGAAGTAGAAGGCTCGGGTTCAAATCAATGCGATTCAAATGGTTCATTTTCAAACACTTGTGAAAGACATGATTTAGCTTCAACTGCATGCGAAACACATGATTTAGCTCCAAATCCATGGGATGTAGAAGGTTTAGCTTCAAATCCATGCGATGTAGAAGGTTTAGCTTCAAATCCATGCGAAACAAATGATTTAGCTGCAAATCAATGCGATGTAGAAGGTTAAGCTTCAAATCCATGCGAAACACATTATTTAGCTGCAAATCAGTGCGAAGTAGAAGGCTCGGGTTCAAATCAATGCGATTCAAATGGTTCATTTTCAAACACTTGTGAAAGACATGATTTAGCTTCAACTGCATGCGAAACACATGATTTAGCTTCAAATCCATGGGCTGTAGAAGGTTTAGCTTCAAATCCGTGCGAAACACATTATTTAGCTGCAAATCAGTGCGAAGAAGAAGGTTAAGGTTCAAATCCATGCGATTCAAATTGTTCATCTTCAAATACTTGTGAAAGACATGATTTAGTTTTAACTGCATGCGAAACAAACGAGTTAGCTTGAAATCAATGCGAAGTAGAAGGCTTAGCTTCAAATCCAAGCGAAACAAATGGTTTAGCTACAAATACTTGTGATATACATTATTTAGCTACAACTGCATGTGAATCAAACGAGTTAGCTTCAAATCCAGGCGAAACATACGATTTAGCTTCAAACCTATGCGATGTAGAAGGTTTAGCTTCAAATCCAAGCGAAACACATGATTTAGCTTCAAATACTTGCGATATAAGTGATCTAGCTTCAAATAGAGGCGAAACGAACGAGTTAGCTACAAATCCATGCGAAACACATGATTCAGCTGCAAATCAATGCGATGTAGAAGGTTTAGCTTCAAATCCAAGCCAAACACATGATTTAGATTCAAATCCATGGGATGTAGAAGGTTTAGCTTCAAATCCATGCGAATCAAATGGTTTAGCTTCAAATACTTGTGATATACGTTATTTAGATTTAACTGCATGCGCAACGAACGAGTTAGCTTCAAATCCATGCGAAACACATGATTTAGCTTCAAATCCAAGGGGTGTAGAAGGTTTAGCTTCAAATCCATGCGATGTAGACGGATTAGCTTCAAATCCATGCGAAACACATGATTTTTGGCTTCAAATCCATGGGATGTAGAAGGTTAAGCATCAAATCCATGCAAAACACGTGATTTAACTTCAAATCCATGGGATGTAGAAGGTTTAGCTTCAAATCCATGCGAATCAAATGGTTTAGCTTTAAATACTTGTGATACACGTTATTTACATTTAACTGCATGCGCAACGAACGAGTTAGCTTCAAATCCATGCGAAAAACATGATTTAGCTTCAAATCCATGCGATGTAGACGGTTTAGCTTCAAATCCATGCGAAACACATGATTTAGCTTCAAATCCATGGAATGTAGAAGGTTTAGCTTCAAATCCATGCGAAACACATGATTTAGCCTGCAAATCAATGCGATGTAGAAGGTTTAGCTTCAAATCCATGCGATACACAAGATTTAGCTCCAAATCAGTGCGATGTAGAAGGTTCAGCTTCAAATAAATGCGACACATATGATTTAGCTTCAAATACTTGCGATATAAGTGATATAGCTTCAAAAGCAGGAGGAACAAACGTGGTAGCTTCAATTCCATGCGAAACAAATGATTTAGCTTCAAATCAATGCGAAGTAGAAGGCTTAGCTTCAAATCCAAGCGAAACAAATGGTTTAGCTACAAATACTTGTGATATACATTATTTAGCTAATAACTGCATGTGAATCAAACGAGTTAGCTTCAAATCCAGGCGAAACATACGATTTAGCTTCAAACCTATGCGATGTAGAAGGTTTAGCTTCAAATCCAAGCGAAACACATGATTTAGCTTCAAATACTTGCGATATAAGTGATCTAGCTTCAAATACAGGCGAAACGAACGAGTTAGCTACAAATCCATGCGAAACACAAGATTCAGCTGCAAATCAATGCGATGTAGAAGGTTTAGCTTCAAATCCAAGCCAAACACATGATTTAGCTTCAAATACTTGCGATATAAGTGATCTAGCTTTAAATACAGGCGAAACGCACGAGTTAGCTTCAAATCCATGCGAAACACATGATTCAGCTGCAAATCAACGCGATGTAGAAGGTTTAGCTTCAAATCCATACCAAACACATGATTTATATTAAAATCAATGGGATGTAGAAGGTTTAGCTTCAAATCCATGCGAAACACATTATTTAGCTGCAAATCAGTGCGAAGTAGAAGGTTTAGCTTCAAATCCATGCGATACACAAGATTTAGCTCCAAATCAATGCGATGTAGTAGGTTCAGCTTCAAATCCATGCGAAACACATCATTTAGCTTCAAATACTTGCGATATAAGTGACATAGCTTCAAATACAGGCGAAACAAACGAGTTAGCTTCAAATCCATGCGAAACATACGATTTAGCTTCAAACCAATGCGATGTAGAAGGTTTAGCTTCAAATCCAAGCGAAACACATGATTTAGCTTCAAATACTTGCAATATAAGTGATCTAGCTTCAAATACAGGCGAAACTAACGAGTTTGCTACAAATCCATGCGAAACACATGATTCAGCTGCAAATCAATGCGATGTAGAAGGTTTAGCTTCAAATCCATGCCAAACACATGATTTAGATTCAAATCCATGGGATGTAGAAGTTTAGCTTCAAATCCATGCGAAACACATTATAGAGCTGCAAATCCGTGCGAAGTAGAAGGCTCGGGTTCAAATCAATGCGATTCAAATGGTTCATTTTCAAATACTTGTGAAAGACATGATTTACATTCAGATGCATGCGAAACACATGATTTAGCTTCAACTCAATGCGATGTGGAAGGTTTAGCTTCAAATCCAAGCGAAACTCAAGATTTAGCTTCAAATACTTGCGATATAAGTGATCTAGCTTCAAATACAGGCGAAACGAACGAGTTAGCTACAAATCCATGCGAAGCACATGATTCAGCTGCAAATCAATGCGATGTAGAAGGTTTAGCTACAAATCCATGTCAAACACATGATTTAGATTCAAATCCATGGGATGTAGAAGGTTTAGCTTCAGATGCATGCGAAACACATGATTTAGCTTCAAATCAATGCGATGTATAATGGTTAGCTTCAAATCCTTGCAAAGCACGTGATTTAACTTCAAATCCATGGAATGTAGAAGGTTTAGCTTCAAATCCATGCGAAACAAATGATTTAGCTTCAAATGAATGCGAAGTAGAAGAATTAGCTTCAAATCCATGCAAAACAAATGGTTTAGCTACAAATACTTGTGATATACATTATTTAGCTACAACTGCATGCGAAACGAACGAGTTAGCTTCAAATCCATGCGATACACATGATTCAGCTTCAAATCAATGCGGCGTAGAAGGTTTAGCTTCAAATCAATAGAATATAGTAGGTTTAGCTTCAAATCAATGCGGTGTAGAAGGTTTAGCTTCAAATCCATACGAAACACATGATTTAGCTTCAAATCAATTCGAAGGACAAGGTTTAGATTCAAATCCATCCGAAACAAGTGAATTAGCTTCAAATGAATGCGAAGTAGTAGGCTTAGCATCAAATCCGTGCAAACCAAATGGTTTAGCTACAAATACTTGTGATATACATTATTTAGCTACAACTGCATGCGAAACAAACGAGTTAGCTACAAATCCATGCGATACACATGATTCAGCTTCAAATCAATGCGATGTAGGAGGTTTAGCTTCAAATCCATGCCATACTCAAGATTTAGCTTCCAATCATTGCGATGTAGAAGGTTTAGCTTCAAATCCATACGAAACACATGATTTAGCTTCAAATCAATTCGAAGGACAAGGCTTAGATTCAAATCCATGCGAAACAAATGATGTAGCTTCAAATGAATGCGAAGTAGAAGGCTTAGCTTCAAATCCATGCAAAACAAATGGATTAGCTACAAATACTTGTGATATTCATTATTTAGCTACAACTGCATGCGAAACAAACGAGTTAGCTTCAAATCCATGCGATACACATTATTTAGCTGCAAATCAATGCGATGAAGGAGGTTTAGCTTCAAATCAATAGAATGTAGAAGGTTTAGCTTCAAGTCAATGCGATGTAGAAGGTTTAGCTTCAAATCCATACGAAACACATGATTTAGATTCAAATCAATTCGAAGGACAAGGCTTTGATTCAAATCCATGCGAAACAAATGATTTAGCTTCAAATCAATGCGATGTAGAAGGTTTAGCTTCAAATCCATGCGATACACATGATTTAGCTTCAAATCAATTCGAAGTACAATGCTTAGATTCAAATCCATGCGAAACAAATGATTTAGCTTCAAATCAATGCGATGTAGAAGGTTTAGCTTCAAATCCATGCGATACACAAGATTTAGCTTCAAATCAATGCGATGTAGAAGGTTCAGCTTCAAATCCATGCGACACTTATGATTTAGCTTCAAATACTTGCGATATAAGTGATATAGCTTCAAAAGCAGAAGGAACAAACGAGGTAGCTTCAATTCCATGCGAAACAAATGATTTAGCTTCAAATCAATGCGAAGTAGAAGGCTTAGCTTCAAATCCATACGAAACAAATGGTTTAGCAACAAATATTTGTGATATACATTATTTAGCTACAACTGCATGCGAAACAAACGAGTTAGCTTCAAATTCATGCGAAACACATGATTTAGCTTCAAATCAATGCGATGTAGAAGGTTTAGCTTCAAATCCATGCTAAACACATGATTTAGCTACAAATCCATGGGATGTAGAAGGTTTAGCTTCAAATCCATGCGAACACATTATTTAGGTGCAAATCAGTGAGAAGTAGGAGGCTCAGGTTCAAATCCATGCTATTCATATGGTTCATCTTCAAATACTTGTGAAAGACATGATTTATCTTCAGCTGCATGCGAAACAAACGAGTTACCTTCAAATCCACGCGAAAAACATGATTTAGTTTCAAATCAATGCTCTGTAAAAGGCTTATCTTCAAATCCATGCAAAACACGTGATTTAGGGTACAATCAATGCGAATTAGAAGGCTTAGCATCAAAGCCATGCGACACAAATTATTTAGATTCATATACATGCGATGCAAGTGATATAGCTTCAAATGCAGGCGAAACACACGAGTGAGCTTTAAATCCAAGCGTAAAACATGATTTAACTTCAAATCAATGGGAAGTAGAAGATTTACCTTCAAATCCATGCGAAACAAATGGTTTAGCATAAAATACTTGTGATATACATGATTTTGCTTCAGCTGCATGCGACACAAACGACTTAGCTTCACACCCAAGGGAAACACATGATTTAACTTCAAATCAATGCGAAGTAGAAGGCTTAGCTCCTAATCAATGGGAAACTGATGGTTTAGTTTCAAATACTTATGATATACATAATTTATATTCAACTGGATGCGAAACAAACGAGTTAGCTTCATATCCAAGTGAAACACATGATTTAGTTTCAAATCAATGCGAAGTAGAAGGCTTAGCTTCAAATCCATGCGAATAAAATGATTCTGCTTCAAGTACTTGTGATATAGTTGATTTAGCTTCAACAGCATGCGGACCAAACGAGTTAGCTTCAAATCAATCCGAAGTGTGAGGTTTATCTTCAAATCCATGGGAAACAAATGGTTTAGCTTCAAATACTTGTGATATACTTGATTTAGCTTCAACTGCATGCGAAACAAACGATTTAGCTTCACACCCAAGGGAAACACATGATTTAACTTCAAATCAATGCAAAGTAGAAGGCTTAGCATCAAATCCATGCAACACTAATTATTTAGCTTCTTATACTTGCGATATAAGTGATATAGCTTCAAATGCAGCCCAAACAAACGAGTGATCTTCAAATCCAAGCGTAACACATGATTTAACTTCAAATCAATGCGAAGTAGAAGATTTAGGTTCAAATACATGCGAAACGAATGGTTCAGCTTCAAATACTTGTGATATACATGATTTACCTACAACTGCATGCGAAACACACGATTTAGCTTCAAATCAATGCGATGTAGAAGGTTTAGCTTCAAATCCAAGCGAAACACATGATTTAGCTTCTAATACTTGTGATATAAGTGATCTAGCTTCAAATACAGGCGAAACGAACGAGTTAGCTTCAAATTCATGCGAAACAAATGGTTTAGCAACAAATACTTGTGATATACATCATTTAGCTACAACTGCATGCTAAACGAACGAGTTAGCTCAATCAATAGAATGTATAAGGTTTAGCTTCAAATCAATGCGATGTAGAAGGTTTAGCTTCAAATCCATACGAAACACATGATTTAGCTTCAAATCAATTCGAAGGACAAGGCTTAGATTCAAATCCATGCGAAACAAATGATTTAGCTTCAAATCAATGCGATGTAGAAGGTTTAGCTTCAAATCCTTGCGATACACATGATTTAGCTTCAAATACTTGCGATATAAGTGATCTAGCTTCAAATACAGGCGAAACGAACGAGTTAGCATCAAATCCTTGCGAAACACATGATTTAGCTGCAAATCAATGCGATGAAGAAGGTTTAGCTTCAAATCCATTCGAAACAAATGATATAGCTTCAAACACTTGGGGTATAAATGATATAGCTTCAAATGAAGACTAATCAAACGAGTTAGCTTCGAATCTATGCAAAAAAGATGATTTAGCTTCAAATCAATGCGATGTGGAAGGTTTAGCTTCAAATCCATACGAAACACATGATTTAGCTTCAAGTCAATTCGAAGGACAAGGCTTAGATTCAAATCCAAGCTAAACAAATGATTTAGCTTCAGATATTTGAGATATAAGTGATATAGCCTCACATGCAGACGAAACAAACGAGTTAGCTTGAAATCTAAGCGAAAGAAATGATTTAGCTTAAAATCGATTGCGATGTAGATGGCTTAGCTTCAAATGCAAGCGAAACACATGATTTAGCTTCAAATCAATGCGATGTAGAAGGTTTAGTTTCAAATCAATAAGAGGTAGAAGGTTTAGCTTCAAATCAATAGAATGTAGAAGGTTTAGCTTCAAATCAATAGAATGTAGAAGGTTTAGCTTCAAATCAATGCGATGTGGAAGGTTTAGCTTCAAATCCAAGCGAAACACATCATTTAGCTTCAAATACTTGCGATATAAGTGATACAGCTTCAAATACAGGCGAAACGAACGAGTTAGCTTAAAATCCATGCGATACACATGATTTAGCTTCAAATCAATGCGATGTAGAAGGTTTAGCTACAAATCCATGCCATACACAAGATTTAGCTTCAAATCAATTCGAAGGACAAGGCTTAGATTCAAATCCATGCGAAACAAATGATTTAGCTTCAAATGAATGCGAAGTAGAAGGCTTAGCTTCAAATCCATGCAAAACAAATGGTTTAGCTACAAATACTTGTGATATACATCATTTAGCTACAACTGCATGCTAAACGAACGAGTTAGCTTCAAATCCATGCGATTCACAAGGTATAGCTTCAAATCCATGGGATGTAGAAGGTTTAGCTTCAAATCCATGCGATGCAAAAGATTTAGCTGCAAATCAATGCGATGTAGAAGGTTTAGCTTCAAATCAATTAGAGATAGAAGGTTCAGCTTCAAATCAATAGAATATAGAAGGTTTAGCTTCAAATCAATGCGATGTAGAAGGTTTAGCTTCAAATCCATGCGATACACAAGATTTAGCTTCAAATCAATGCGTAGTAGTAGGTTCAGCTTCAAATCCATGCGACACATATGATTTAGCTTCAAATCAATGCGAAGTAGAACGCGTAGCTTCAAATCCATGCGAAACAAATGGTTTAGCTACAAATACTTGTGATATAGATTATTTAGCTACAACTGCATGCGAAACTAACGAGTTAGCTTCAAATCCATGCGAAACACACGATTTATCTTCAAATCAACGCGATGTAGAAGGTTTGCTTCAAATCTATAAGAGGTAGATGGTTTAGCTTCAAATCAATGGAATATAGAAGGTTTAGCTTCAAATAAATGCGATGTAGAAGGTTTAGCTTCAAATCCATGCGATACACAAGATTTAGCTTCAAATCAATGCGATGTAGTAGGTTCAGCTTCAAATCCATGCGACAAATATGATTTAGCTTCAAATACTTACGATATAAGTGATATAGCTTCAAAAGCTGTAGGAACGGACGAGGTAGCTTCAATTCCATGCGAGACACATGATTTTGCTTCAAATCAATGCGATGTAGTAGGTTCCGCTTCAAATCCATGCGACACATATGATTTAGCTTCAAATACTTGCGATATAAGTGATGTAGATTCAAATGCAGGCGAAACGAACGAGTTAGCTTCAAATCCATGCGAAACACATGATTTAGCTGCAAATCAATGCGAAGTAGAAGGTTTAGCTTCAAAACAATAAGAGGTAGAAGGTTTAGTTTCAAATCAATAGAATGCAGAAGGTTTCGCTTCAAATCAATGCGATGTAGAAGGTTTAGCTTCAAATCCATACGAAACACATGATTTAGCTTCAAATCAATGCGATGTTGAAGGTTTAGCTTCAAATCCATGCGATACACAAGATTAAGCTTCAAATCAATGCGATGTAGTAGGTTCAGCTTCAAATCCATGCGGCACATATGATTTAGCTTTAAATACTTGCGATATAAGTGACATAGTTTCAAATGGAGGCGAAACGAACGAGATAGCTTCAAATCCATGCGAGACACATGATTTAGCTTCTAATCAATGCGATGTAGAAGGTTTAGATTCAAATCCACGCGAAACAAATGATTTAGCTTCAAACACTTGGGGTATAAGTGATATAGCTTCAAATGCAGACTAATCAAACGAGTTAGCTTCAAAATCCACGCGATACACATGATTTAGCTTCAAACACTTGGGATATAAGTGATGTAGATTCAACTGCAGGCAAAACGAACGAGTTAGCTTCAAATCCATACGAAACACATGATTTAGCTTCAAATCAATGCGATACACAAGATTTAGCTTCAAATCAATGCGATGTAGTAGGTTCAGCTTCAAATCCATGCGACACATATGATTTAGCTTCAAATACTTGCGATATAAGTGATATAGCTTCAAAAGCTGTAGGAACAAACGTGGTAGCTTCAATTCCATGCGAGACACTTGATTTAGCTTCAAATCAATGCGATGTAGAAGGTTTAGCTTCAAGTCCAAGCGTAACACATGATTTAGCTTCAAATACTTGCGATATAAGTGATATAGCTTCGAATACAGGCGAAACGAACGAGTTAGCTTCAAATCCATGCGAAATACATAATTCAGCTGCAAATCAATGCGATGTAGAAGGTTTAGCTTCAAATCCATGCGATACACATTATTTAGCTGCAAATCAGTGCGAAGTAGAAGGCTCGGGTTCAAATCAATGTTATTCAAATGGTTCATCTTCAAATACTTGTGAATGACATGATTGAGCTTCAACTGCATGCGAAACACATGATTTAGCTTCAAATCAATGCGATGTAGAAGGTTTAGCTTCAAATCCATGCAAAACACGTGATTTAT
>NW_027478140.1:0-21502 GCF_051020955.1 Megalopta genalis | reverse complement strand
AATCGTTTGATTCGCTTGATTTAAAGCTAATCGTGTATTTCGCATGAATCTGAAGCCAAATCGTTCATTTCGCATGAATTTGAAGCTAAATCGTTCGTTTAAAAAAACTATTTCACACGAATTGAAGCGAACTCGTGTGTTTCGCATGATATTGAAGTTGAATCGTTTGTTTCGTGTGGATTTAAAGCTAATTCGTGCATTTCTCATGATTCTGAAGCTAAATTGTTGATTTGGCATGAATCTGAAGCTAAATCGTTTGTTTAAAATCGCTATTACGCACGAATTTGAGTCGAAATCGTGTATTTCGTATGATATTGACGCTAAATCGTTTGTCCGTGAGGATTTGTGGATAATCCGTGTATTTCGCATGAATCTGAAGCTAAATTGTTCATTTCTCATGAATTTGAAGCTAAATCGATCGATTGAAATCGCTGTTTCGCACGAACTTGAATCGTTACCGTGTGTTTCGCATGACATTGAAGTTAAATCGTTTGTTTCGTGTGGATTTAAAGCTAATTCGAGTATTTTGCATGAATCTGAAGCTAAATTGTTCATTTAGCATGAATTTGAAGCTAAATCGTTTGTTTAAAATCGCTATCTCGTACGAAGTTGAGACGAAATCGTGTATTTCGCATGATATTGACGCTAAATCGTTTGTCTCGCGTGGATTTGAAGCAGATTCGTGTATTTCGCATGAATCTGAAGCTAAATTGTTCATTTCGCATGAATTTGAAGCTAAATCGATCGATTAAAATCGCTATTTCGCACGAATTTGAATCGACATCGTATGTTTCGCATGATATTGATGTTAAATCGTTTGTTTCGTGAGGATTTGAGGCTAATCCGTGTATTTCGCATGAATCATAAGCTAAATTTTTCATTTCCCATGAATTTGAATCAAAATCGTTCGTTTAAAATCACTATTTCGCACGAATTTGAAGCGAAATCGTGTGTTTCATATGATATTGACGCTAAATTGTTTGTCTCGCTTGGATTTGAAGCAGATTCGTGTATTTCGCATGAATCTCAAGCTAAATTGTTCATTTCGCATGAATTTGAAGCTAAATCGATCGATTAAAATCGCTATTTCGCACGAATATGAATCGAAGTCGTGTGTTTCGCATGATATTAGAGTTGAATCGTTTGTTTCGCGTATTTTAAAGCTAATTCGTGTATTTCGCATGAATCTGAAGCTAAATTGTTCATTTCGCATGAATCTGAAGCTAAATCGTTTGTTTAAAATCGCTATTACGCACGAATTTGAGTCGAAATCGTGTATTTCGCATGATATTGACGCTAAATCGTTTGTCTCGCGTGGATTTGAAGCAGATTCGTGTATTTCGCATGAATCTGAAGCTAAATTGTTCATTTCGCATGAATTTGAAGCTAAATCGATCGATTAAAATCGCTATTTCGCACGAATTTGAATCGACATCGTATGTTTCGCATGATATTGATGTTAAATCGTTTGTTTCGTGAGGATTTGAGGCTAATCCGTGTATTTCGCATGAATCAGAAGCTAAATTTTTCATTTCCCATGAATTTGAATCAAAATCGTTCGTTTAAAATCACTATTTCGCACGAATTTGAAGCGAAATCGTGTGTTTCGCATGATATTGAAGTTGAATCGTTTGATTCGCTTGATTTAAAGCTAATTCGGGTATTTCGCATGAATCTGAAGCCAAATCGTTCATTTCGCATGAATTTGAAGCTAAATCGTTCGTTTAAAAAAACTATTTCGCACGAATTTGAAGCGAACTCGTGTGTTTCGCATGATATTGAAGTTAAATCGTTTGTTTCGTGTGGATTTAAAGCTAATTCGTGCATTTCTCATGATTCTGAAGCTAAATTGTTGATTTGGCATGAATCTGAAGCTAAATCGTTTGTTTAAAATCGCTATTACGCACGAATTTGATTCGAAATCGTGTATTTCGTATGATATTGACGCTAAATCGTTTGTTCCGTGAGGATTTGTGGATAATCCGTGTATTTCGCATGAATCTGAAGCTAAATTGTTCATTTCTCATGAATTTGAAGCTAAATCGATCGATTGAAATCGCTGTTTCGCACGAACTTGAATCGTTACCGTGTGTTTCGCATGACATTGAAGTTAAATCGTTTGTTTCGTGTGGATTTAAAGCTAATTCGAGTATTTCGCATGAATCTGAAGCTAAATTGTTCATTTAGCATGAATCTGAAGCTAAATCGTTTGTTTAAAATCGCTATTACGCACGAATTTGAGTCGAAATCGTGTATTTCGCATGATATTGACGCTAAATCGTTTGTCTCGCGTGGATTTGAAGCAGATTCGTGTATTTCGCATGAATCTGAAGCTAAATTGTTCATTTCGCATGAATTTGAAGCTAAATCGATCGATTAAAATCGCTATTTCGCCCGAATTTGAATCGACATCGTATGTTTCGCATGATATTGATGTTAAATCGTTTGTTTCGTGAGGATTTGAGGCTAATCCGTGTATTTCGCATGAATCATAAGCTAAATTTTTCATTTCCCATGAATTTGAATCAAAATCGTTCGTTTAAAATCACTATTTCGCACGAATTTGAAGCGAAATCGTGTGTTTCATATGATATTGACGCTAAATTGTTTGTCTCGCTTGGATTTGAAGCAGATTCGTGTATTTCGCATGAATCTCAAGCTAAATTGTTCATTTCGCATGAATTTGAAGCTAAATCGATCGATTAAAATCGCTATTTCGCACGAATATGAATCGAAGTCGTGTGTTTCGCATGATATTAAAGTTGAATCGTTTGTTTCGCGTATTTTAAAGCTAATTCGTGTATTTCGCATGAATCTGAAGCTAAATTGTTCATTTCGCATGAATCTGAAGCTAAATCGTTTGTTTAAAATCGCTATTACGCACGAATTTGAGTCGAAATCGTGTATTTCGCATGATATTGACGCTAAATCGTTTGTCTCGCGTGGATTTGAAGCAGATTCGTGTATTTCGCATGAATCTGAAGCTAAATTGTTCATTTCGCATGAATTTGAAGCTAAATCGATCGATTAAAATCGCTATTTCGCACGAATTTGAATCGACATCGTATGTTTCGCATGATATTGATGTTAAATCGTTTGTTTCGTGAGGATTTGAGGCTAATCCGTGTATTTCGCATGAATCAGAAGCTGAATTTTTCATTTCCCATGAATTTGAATCAAAATCGTTCGTTTAAAATCACTATTTCGCACGAATTTGAAGCGAAATCGTGTGTTTCGCATGATATTGAAGTTGAATCGTTTGATTCGCTTGATTTAAAGCTAATTCGGGTATTTCGCATGAATCTGAAGCAAATCGTTCATTTCGCATGAATTTGAAGCTAAATCGTTCGTTTAAAAAAACTATTTCGCACGAATTTGAAGCGAACTCGTGTGTTTCGCATGATATTGAAGTTAAATCGTTTGTTTCGTGTGGATTTAAAGCTAATTCGTGCATTTCTCATGATTCTGAAGCTAAATTGTTGATTTGGCATGAATCTGAAGCTAAATCGTTTGTTTAAAATCGCTATTACGCACGAATTTAATTCGAAATCGTGTATTTCGTATGATATTGACGCTAAATCGTTTGTTCCGTGAGGATTTGTGGATAATCCGTGTATTTCGCATGAATCTGAAGCTAAATTGTTCATTTCTCATGAATTTGAAGCTAAATCGATCGATTGAAATCGCTGTTTCGCACGAACTTGAATCGTTTACCGTGTGTTTCGCATGACATTGAAGTTAAATCGTTTGTTTCGTGTGGATTTAAAGCTAATTCGAGTATTTCGCATGAATCTGAAGCTAAATTGTTCATTTAGCATGAATTTGAAGCTAAATCGTTTGTTTAAAATCGCTATCTCGTGCGGAGTTGAGTCGAAATCGTGTATTTCGCATGATATTGACGCTAAATCGTTTGTCTCGCGTGGATTTGAAGCAGATTCGTGTATTTCGCATGAATCTGAAGCTAAATTGTTCATTTCGCATGAATTTGAAGCTAAATCGATCGATTAAAATCGCTATTTCGCACGAATTTGAATCGACATCGTATGTTTCGCATGATATTGATGTTAAATCGTTTGTTTCGTGAGGATTTGAGGCTAATCCGTGTATTTCGCATGAATCAGAAGCTAAATTTTTCATTTCCCATGAATTTGAAACAAAATCGTTCGTTTAAAATCACTATTTCGCACGAATTTGAAGCGAAAACGTGTGTTTCGCATGATATTGAAGTTGAATCGTTTGATTCGCTTGATTTAAATCTAATTCGTGTATTTCGCATGAATCTGAAGCCAAATCGTTCATTTCGGATGAATTTGAAGCTAAATCGTTCGTTTAAAATCACTATTTCGCACGAATTTGAAGCGAACTCGTGTGTTTCGCATGATATTGAAGTTAAATCGTTTGTTTCGTGTGGATTTAAAGCTAATTCGTGTATTTCGCATGAATCTGAAGCTAAATTGTTCAGTTGGCATGAATTTGAAGCTAAATCGTTTGTTTAAAATCGCTATCTCGTACGAATTTGAGTCGAAATCGTGTATTTCGTATGATATTGACGCTAATTCGTTTGTCTCTCGTGGATTTGAAGCAGAGTCGTGTATTTCGCATGAATCTGGAGCTAAATTGTTCATTTCGCATGAATTTGAAGCTAAATCGATCGATTAAAATCGCTATTTCGCACGAATTTGAATCGAAGTCGTGTGTTTCGCATGATATTAAAGTTGAATCGTTTGTTTCGCGTATTTTAAAGCTAATTCGTGTATTTCGCATGAATCTGAAGCTAAATTGTTCATTTCGCATGAATCTGAAGCTAAATCGTTTGTTTAAAATCGCTATTACGCACGAATTTGAGTCGAAATCGTGTATTTCGTATGATATTGACGCTAAATCGATTGTTCCGTGAGGATTTGTGGATAATCCGTGTATTTCGCATGAATCTGAAGCTAAATTGTACATTTCCCACGAATTAGAAGCAAATCATTTGTTTAAAATCGCTATTACGCACGAATTTGAGTCGAAATCGTGTATTTCGTATGATATTGACGCTAAATCGTTTGTTCCGTGAGGATTTGTGGATAATCCGTGTATTTCGCATGAATCTGAAGCTAAATTGTTCATTTCTCATGAATTTGAAGCTAAATCGATCGATTGAAATCGCTGTTTCGCACGAACTTGAATCGTTACCGTGTGTTTCGCATGACATTGAAGTTAAATCGTTTGTTTCGTGTGGATTTAAAGCTAATTCGAGTATTTCGCATGAATCTGAAGCTAAATTGTTCATTTAGCATGAATTTGAAGCTAAATCGTTTGTTTAAAATCGCTATCTCGTGCGGAGTTGAGTCGAAATCGTGTATTTCGCATGATATTGACGCTAAATCGTTTGTCTCGCGTGGATTTGAAGCAGATTCGTGTATTTCGCATGAATCTGAAGCTAAATTGTTCATTTCGCATGAATTTGAAGCTAAATCGATCGATTAAAATCGCTATTTCGCACGAATTTGAATCGACATCGTATGTTTCGCATGATATTGATGTTAAATCGTTTGTTTCGTGAGGATTTGAGGCTAATCCGTGTATTTCGCATGAATCAGAAGCTAAATTTTTCATTTCCCATGAATTTGAAACAAAATCGTTCGTTTAAAATCACTATTTCGCACGAATTTGAAGCGAAAACGTGTGTTTCGCATGATATTGAAGTTGAATCGTTTGATTCGCTTGATTTAAATCTAATTCGTGTATTTCGCATGAATCTGAAGCCAAATCGTTCATTTCGGATGAATTTGAAGCTAAATCGTTCGTTTAAAATCACTATTTCGCACGAATTTGAAGCGAACTCGTGTGTTTCGCATGATATTGAAGTTAAATCGTTTGTTTCGTGTGGATTTAAAGCTAATTCGTGTATTTCGCATGAATCTGAAGCTAAATTGTTCAGTTGGCATGAATTTGAAGCTAAATCGTTTGTTTAAAATCGCTATCTCGTACGAATTTGAGTCGAAATCGTGTATTTCGTATGATATTGACGCTAATTCGTTTGTCCCTCGTGGATTTGAAGCAGAGTCGTGTATTTCGCATGAATCTGGAGCTAAATTGTTCATTTCGCATGAATTTGAAGCTAAATCGATCGATTAAAATCGCTATTTCGCACGAATTTGAATCGAAGTCGTGTGTTTCGCATGATATTAAAGTTGAATCGTTTGTTTCGCGTATTTTAAAGCTAATTCGTGTATTTCGCATGAATCTGAAGCTAAATTGTTCATTTCGCATGAATCTGAAGCTAAATCGTTTGTTTAAAATCGCTATTACGCACGAATTTGAGTCGAAATCGTGTATTTCGTATGATATTGACGCTAAATCGATTGTTCCGTGAGGATTTGTGGATAATCCGTGTATTTCGCATGAATCTGAAGCTAAATTGTACATTTCCCACGAATTAGAAGCAAATCATTTGTTTAAAATCGCTATTTCGCACGAATTTGAATCGACATCGTATGTTTCGCATGATATTGAAGTTAAATCGTTTGTTTCGCGAGGATTTTGAGCTAATCCGTGCATTTCGCATGAATCTGAAGCTAAATTGTTCATTTCCCATTTATTTGAAGCTAAATCGTTCGTTTAAAATCACTATTTAGCACGAATTTGAATCGAAATCGTGTGTTTAGCATGATATTGAAGTGAAATCGTTTGTTTCGTGAGGATTTGACGCTAATCCGTGTATTTCGCATGAATCTGAAGCTAAATTGTTCATTTCACACGAATTTGAATCTAAATCGTTCGTTTAAAATCACTATTTCGCACGAATTTGAAGCGAAATCGTGTATTTCATATGATATTGACGCTAAATTGTTTGTCTCGCGTGGATTTGAAGCAGATTCGTGTATTTCGCATGAATCTCAAGCTAAATTGTTCATTTCGCATGAATTTGAAGCTAAATCGATCGATTAAAATCGCTATTTCGCACGAATATGAATCGAAGTCGTGTGTTTCGCATGATATTAAAGTTGAATCGTTTGTTTCGCGTATTTTAAAGCTAATTCGTGTATTTCGCATGAATCTGAAGCTAAATTGTTCATTTCGCATGAATCTGAAGCTAAATCGTTTGTTTAAAATCGCTATTACGCACGAATTAGAGTCGAAATCGTCTATTTCGCATGATATTGACGCTAAATCGTTTGTCTCGCGTGGATTTGAAGCAGATTCGTGTATTTCGCATGAATCTGAAGCTAAATTGTTCATTTCGCATGAATTTGAATCAAAATCGTTCGTTTAAAATCACTATTTCGCACGAATTTGAAGCGAAATCGTGTGTTTCGCATGATATTGAAGTTGAATCGTTTGATTCGCTTGATTTAAAGCTAATTCGTGTATTTCGCATGAATCTGAAGCCAAATCGTTCATTTCGCATGAATTTGAAGCTAAATCGTTCGTTTAAAAAAACTATTTCGAACGAATTTGAAGCGAACTCGTGTGTTTCGCATGATATTGAAGTTAAATCGTTTGTTTCGTGTGGATTTAAAGCTAATTCGTGCATTTCTCATGATTCTGAAGCTAAATTGTTGATTTGGCATGAATCTGAAGCTAAATCGTTTGTTTAAAATCGCTATTTCGTACGAATTTGAGTCGAAATCGTGTATTTCGCATGATATTGACGCTAAATCGTTTGTCTCGCGTGGATTTGAAGCAAATTCGTGTATTTCGCATGAATCTGAAGCTAAATTGTTCATTTCTCATGAATTTGAAGCTAAATCGATCGATTGAAATCGCTGTTTCGCTCGAATTTGAATCGAAATCGTGTGTTTCGCATGATATTGAAGTTAAATCGTTTGTTTCGTGTGGATTTAAAGCTAATTCGTGTATTTCGCATGAATCTGAAGCTAAATTGTTCATTTGGCATGAATTTGAAGCTAAATCGTTTGTTTAAAATCGCTATTTCGTACAAATTTGAGTCGAAATCGTGTATTTTGCGTGATATTGACGCTAAATCGTTTGTCTGGAGTGGATTTAAAGGTAATTCGTGTATTTCGCATGAATCTGAAGCTAAATTGTTCATTTCGCGTGAATTTGAAGCTAAATCGATCGTTTAAAATCGCTATTTCGCTCGAATTTGAATCGAAATCGTGTGTTTCGCATGATTTTGAAGTTAAATCGTTTGTTTCGTGTGGATTTAAAGCTAATCCGTGTATTTCGCATGAATCAGAAGCTAAATTTTTCATTTCCCATGAATTTGAATCAAAATCGTTCGTTTAAAATCACTATTTCGCACGAATTTGAAGCGAAAACGTGTGTTTCGCATGATATTGAAGTTGAATCGTTTGATTCGCTTGATTTAAAGCTAATTCGTGTATTTCGCATGAATCTGAAGCCAAATCGTTCATTTTGGATGAATTTGAAGCTAAATCGTTCGTTTAAAATCACTATTTTGCACGAATTTGAAGCGAACTCGTGTGTTTCGCATGATATTGAAGTTAAATCGTTTGTTTCGTGTGGATTTAAAGCTAATTCGTGTATTTCGCATGAATCTGAAGCTAAATTGTTCAGTTGGCATGAATTTGAAGCTAAATCGTTTGTTTAAAATCGCTATCTCGTACGAATTTGAGTCGAAATCCTGTATTTCGTATGATATTGACGCTAATTCGTTTGTCTCGCGTGGATTTGAAGCAGAATCGTGTATTTCGCATGAATCTGAAGCTAAATTGTTCATTTCGCATGAATTTGAAGCTAAATCGTTTATTTAAAATCGCTGTTTCGTACGAATTTGAGTCGAAATGGTGTATCTCGCATGATATTGACGCTAAATCATTTGTCTCGCGTGGATTTGAAGCAGAATCGTGTATTTCGCATGAATCTGGAGCTAAATTGTTCATTTCGCATGAATTTGAAGCTAAATCGATCGATTAAAATAGCTATTTCGCACGAATTTGAATCGAAGTCGTGTGTTTCGCATGATATTAAAGTTGAATCGTTTGTTTCGCGTATTCTAAAGCTAATTCGTGTATTTCGCATGAATCTGAAGCTAAATTGTTCATTTCGCATGAATTTGAAGCTAAATCGATCGATTAAAATCGCTATTTCGCACGAATATGAATCGAAGTCGTGTGTTTCGCATGATATTAAAGTTGAATCGTTTGTTTCGCGTATTTTAAAGCTAATTCGTGTATTTCGCATGAATCTGAAGCTAAATTGTTCATTTCGCATGAATCTTGAATAGCTAAATCGTTTGTTTAAATCGCTAATTACGCACGAATTTGAGTCGAAATCGTGTATTTCGCATGATATTGACGCAAAATCGTTTGTCTCGCGTGGATTTGAAGCGATTCGTGTATTTCGCATGAATCTGAAGCTAAATTGTTCATTCGCATGAATTTGAAGCTAAATCGATCGATTAAAATCGCTATTTCGCACGAATTTGAATCGACATCGTATGTTTCGCATGGTATTGATGTTAAATCGTTTGTTTCGTGAGGATTTGAGGCTAATCCGTGTATTTCGCATGAATCAGAAGCTAAATTTTCATTTCCCATGAATTTGGAATCAAAATCGTTCGTTTAAAATCACTATTCGCACGAATTTGAAGCGAAATCGTGTGTTTCGCATGATATTGAAGTTGATCGTTTGATTCCGCTTGATTTAAAGCTAATTCGTGTATTTCGCATGAATCTGAAGCCAAAATCGTTCATTTCGCATGAATTTGAAGCTAAATCGTTCGTTAAAAAAAACTATTTCACACGAATTTGAAGCGAACTCGTGTGTTTCGCATGATATTGAAGTTAAATCGTTTGTTTCGTGTGGATTTAAAGCTAATTCGTGCATTTCTCCTGATTCTGAAGCTAAATTGTTGATTTGGCATGAATCTGAAGCTAAATCGTTTGTTTAAAATCGCTATTACGCACGAATTGAGTCGAAATCGTGTATTTCGTATGATATTGACGCTAAATCGTTTGTTCCGTGAGGATTTGTGGATAATCCGTGTATTTCGCATGAATCTGAAGCCAAATCGTTCATTTCGGATGAATTGAAGCTAAATCGTTCGTTTAAAATCACTATATCGCACGAATTTGAAGCGAACTCGTGTGTTTTCGCATGATATTGAAGTTAATCGTTTGTTTCGTGCGGATTTAAAGCTAATTCGTGTATTTCGCATGAATCTGAAGCTAAATTGTTCATTTCGCATGAATTTGGAGCTAAATCGATGGTTTAAAATCGCTATTTCGTACGAATTTGAGTCGATATCGTGTGTTTTGCATGATATTGACGCTAAATCGTTTGTCTGGCGTGGATTTAAAGCTTAATTCGTGTATTTCGCATGAATCTGAAGCTAAATTGTTCATTTCGCATGAATCTGAAGCTAAATCGATCGATTAAAATCGCTATTTCGCACGAATATGAATCGAAGTCGTGTGTTTCGCATGATATTAAAGTTGAATCGTTTGTTTCGCGTATTTTAAAGCTAATTCGTGTATTTCGCATGAATCTGAAGCTAAATTGTTCATTTCGCATGAATCTGAAGCTAAATCGTTTGTTTAAAATCGCTATTACGCACGAATTTGAGTCGAAATCGTGTATTTCGCATGATATTGACGCTAAATCGTTTGTCTCGCGTGGATTTGAAGCAGATTCGTGTATTTCGCATGAATCTGAAGCTAAATTGTTCATTTCGCATGAATTTGAAGCTAAATCGATCGATTAAAATCGCTATTTCGCACGAATTTGAATCGACATCGTATGTTTCGCATGATATTGATGTTAAATCGTTTGTTTCGTGAGGATTTGAGGCTAATCCGTGTATTTCGCATGAATCAGAAGCTAAATTTTTTCATTTCCCATGAATTTGAATCAAATCGTTCGTTTTAAAATCACTATTTCGCACGAATTTGAAGCGAAATCGTGTGTTTCGCATGATATTGAAGTTGAATCGTTTGATTCACTTGATTTAAAGCTAATTCGTGTATTTCGCATGAATCTGAAGCCCAAATCGTTCATTTCGCAGAAATTTGAAGCTAAATCGTTCGTTAAAAAAACTATTTCACACGAATTGAAGCGAACTCGTGTGTTTCGCATGATATTGAAGTTAAATCGTTTGTTTCGTGTGGATTTAAAGCTAATTCGTGCATTTCTCATGATTCTGAAGCTAAATTGTTGATTTGGCATGAATCTGAAGCTAAATCGTTTGTTTAAAATCGCTATTACGCACGAATTTGAGTCGAAATCGTGTATTTCGTATGATATTGACGCTAAATCGTTTGTTCCGTGAGGATTTGTGGATAATCCGTGTATTTCGCATGAATCTGAAGCTAAATTGTTCATTTCTCATGAATTTGAAGCTAAATCGATCGATTGAAATCGCTGTTTCGCACGAACTTGAATCGTTACCGTGTGTTTCGCATGACATTGAAGTTAAATCGTTTGTTTCGTGTGGATTTAAAGCTAATTCGAGTATTTCGCATGAATCTGAAGCTAAATTGTTCATTTAGCATGAATTTGAAGCTAAATCGTTTGTTTAAAATCGCTATCTCGTACGAAGTTGAGACGAAATCGTGTATTTCGCATGATATTGACGCTAAATCGTTTGTCTCGCGTGGATTTGAAGCAGATTCGTGTATTTCGCATGAATCTGAAGCTAAATTGTTCATTTCGCATGAATTTGAAGCTAAATCGATCGATTAAAATCGCTATTTCGCACGAATTTGAATCGACATCGTATGTTTCGCATGATATTGATGTTAAATCGTTTGTTTCGTGAGGATTTGAGGCTAATCCGTGTATTTCGCATGAATCATAAGCTAAATTTTTCATTTCCATGAATTTGAATCAAATCGTTCGTTTAAATCACTATTTTCGCACGAATTTGAAGCGAAATCGTGTGTTTCATATGATATTGACGCTAAATTGCTTGTCTCGCTTGGATTTGAAGCAGATTCGTGTATTTCGCATGAATCTCAAGCTAAATTGTTCATTTCGCATGAATTTGAAGCTAAATCGATCGATTAAAATCGCTATTCGCACGAATATGAATCGAAGTCGTGTGTTTCGCATGATATTAAAGTGAATCGTTTGTTTCGCGTATTTTAAAGCTAATTCGTGTATTTCGCATGAATACTTTTGAAGCTAAATTGTTCATTTCGCATGAATCTGAAGCTAAATCGTTTGTTTAAAATCGCTATTACGCACGAATTTGAGTCGAAATCGTGTATTTCGCATGATATTGACGCTAAATCGTTTGTCTCGCGTGGATTTGAAGCAGATTCGTGTATTTCGCATGAATCTGAAGCTAAATTGTTCATTTCGCATGAATTTGAAGCTAAAATCGATCGATTAAAATCGCTATTTCGCACGAATTTGAATCGACAATCGTATGTTTCGCATGATATTGATGTTAAATCGTTTGTTTCGTGAGGATTTGAGGCTAATCCGTGTATTTCGCATGAATCAGAAGCTAAATTTTTTCATTTCCCATGAATTTGAATCAAAATCGTTCGTTTAAAATCACTATTTCGCACGAATTTGAAGCGAACTCGTGTGGTTTCGCATGATATTGAAGTTAAATCGTTTGTTTCGTGCGGATTTAAAGCTAATTCGTGTATTTCGCATGAATCTGAAGCTAAATTGTTCATTTCGCATGAATTTGGAGCTAAATCGATGGTTTAAAATCGCTATTTCGTACGAATTTGAGTCGATAATCGTGTGTTTTGCATGATATTGACGCTAAATCGTTTGTCTGGCGTGGATTTAAAGCTATTCGTGTATTTCGCATGAATCTGAAGCTAAATTGTTCATTTCGCATGAATCTGAAGCTAAATCGATCGATTAAAATCGCTATTTCGCACGAATATGAATCGAAGTCGTGTGTTTCGCATGATATTAAAGTTGAATTCGTTTGTTTCGCGTATTTTAAAGCTAATTCGTGTATTTCGCATGAATCTGAAGCTAAATTGTTCATTTCGCATGAATCTGAAGCTAAATCGTTTGTTTAAAATCGCTATTACGCACGAATTGAGTCGAAATCGTGTATTTCGCATGATATTGACGCTAAATCGTTTGTCTCGCGTGGATTTGAAGCAGATTCGTGTATTTCGCATGAATCTGAAGCTAAATTGTTCATTTCGCATGAATTTGAAGCTAAAACGATCGATTAAAATCGCTATTTCGCACGGAATTTGAATCGACATCGTATGTTTCGCATGATATTGATGTTAAATCGTTTGTTTCGTGAGGATTTGAGGCTAATCCGTGTATTTCGCATGAATCAGAAGCTAAATTTTTCATTTCCCATGAATTTGAATCAAATCGTTCGTTTAAAATCACTATTTCGCACGAATTTGAAGCGAAATCGTGTGTTTCGCATGATATTGAAGTTGAATCGTTTGATTCGCTTGATTTAAGCTAATTCGTGTATTTCGCATGAATCTGAAGCCAAATCGTTCATTTCGCATGAATTTGAAGCTAAATCGTTCGTTTAAAAAAACTATTTCACACGAATTTGAAGCGAACTCGTGTGTTTCGCATGATATTGAAGTTAAAATCGTTTGTTTCGTGTGGATTTAAAGCTAATTCGTGCATTTCTCATGATTCTGAAGCTAAATTGTTGATTTGGCATGAATCTGAAGCTAAATCGTTTGTTTAAAATCGCTATTACGCACGAATTTGAGTCGAAATCGTGTATTTCGTATGATATTGACGCTAAATCGTTTGTTCCGTGAGGATTTGTGGATAATCCGTGTATTTCGCATGAATCTGAAGCTAAATTGTTCATTTCTCATGAATTTGAAAGCTAAATCGATCGATTGAAATCGCTGTTTCGCACGAACTTGAATCGTTACCGTGTGTTTCGCATGACATTGAAGTTAAATCGTTTGTTTCGTGTGGATTTAAAGCTAATTCGAGTATTTCGCATGAATCTGAAGCTAAATTGTTCATTTAGCATGAATTTGAAGCTAAATCGTTTGTTTAAAATCGCTATCTCGTACGAAGTTGAGACGAAATCGTGTATTTCGCATGATATTGACGCTAAATCGTTTGTCTCGCGTGGATTTGAAGCAGATCGTGTATTTCGCCATGAATCTGAAGCTAAATTGTTCATTTCGCATGAATTTGAAGCTAAATCGATCGATTAAATCGATATTTCGCACGAATTTGAATCGACATCGAATGTTTTGCATGATATTGATGTTAAATCGTTTGTTTCGTGAGGATTTGAGGCTAATCCGTGTATTTCGCATGAATCATAAGCTAAATTTTTCATTTCCATGAATTTGAATCAAAATCGTTCGTTTTAAAATCACTATTTCGCACGAATTTGAAGCGAAATCGTGTGTTTCATATGATATTGACGCTAAATTGTTTGTCTCGCTTGGATTTGAAGCAGATTCGTGTATTTCGCATGAATCTCAAGCTAAATTGTTCATTTCGCATGAATTTGAAGCTAAATCGATCGATTAAAATCGCTATTTCGCACGAATATGAATCGAAGTCGTGTGTTTCGCATGATATTAAAGTTGAATCGTTTGTTTCGCGTATTTTAAAGCTAATTCGTGTATTTCGCATGAATCTGAAGCTAAATTGTTCATTTCGCATGAATCTGAAGCTAAATCGTTTGTTTAAAATCGCTATTACGCACGAATTTGAGTCGAAATCGTGTATTTCGCATGATATTGACGCTAAATCGTTGTCTCGCGTGGATTTGAAGCAGATTCGTGTATTTTCGCATGAATCTGAAAGCTAAATTGTTCATTTCGCATGAATTTGAAGCTAAATCGATCGATTAAAATCGCTATTTCGCACGAATTTGAATCGACATCGTATGTTTCGCATGATATTGATGTTAAATCGTTTGTTTCGTGAGGATTTGAGGCTAATCCGTGTATTTCGCATGAATCAGAAGCTAAATTTTTCATTTCCCATGAATTTGAATCAAAATCGTTCGTTTAAAAATCACTATTTCGCACGAATTTGAAGCGAAATCGTGTGTTTCGCATGATATTGAAGTTGAATCGTTTGATTCGCTTGATTTAAAGCTAATTCGGGTATTTCGCATGAATCTGAAGCCAAATCGTTCATTTCGCATGAATTTGAAGCTAAATCGTTCGTTTAAAAAAACTATTTCGCACGAATTTGAAGCGAAACTCGTGTGTTTCGCATGATATTGAAGTTAAATCGTTTGTTTCGTGTGGAATTTAAAGCTAATTCGTGCATTTCTCATGATTCTGAAGCTAAATTGTTGATTTGGCATGAATTCTGAAGCTAAATCGTTTGTTTAAAATCGCTATTACGCACGAATTTAATTCGAAATCGTGTATTTCGTATGATATTGGACGCTAAATCGTTTGTTCCGTGAGGATTTGTGGATAATCCGTGTATTTCGCATGAATCTGAAGCTAAATTGTTCATTTCTCATGAATTTGAAGCTAAATCGATCGATTGAAATCGCTGTTTCGCACGAACTTGAATCGTTACCGTGTGTTTCGCATGACATTGAAGTTAAATCGTTTGTTTCGTGTGGATTTAAAGCTAATTCGAGTATTTCGCATGAATCTGAAGCTAAATTGTTCATTTAGCATGAATTTGAAGCTAAATCGTTTGTTTAAAATCGCTATCTCGTGCGGAGTTGAGTCGAAATCGTGGTATTTCGCATGATATTGACGCAAATCGTTTGTCTCGCGTGGATTTGAAGCAGATTCGTGTATTTCGCATGAATCTGAAGCTAAATTGTTCATTTCGCATGAATTTGAAGCTAAATCGATCGATTAAAATCGCTATTTCGCACGAATTTGAATCGACATCGTATGTTTCGCATGATATTGATGTTAAATCGTTTGTTTCGTGAGGATTTGAGGCTAATCCGTGTATTTCGCATGAATCAGAAGCTAAATTTTTCATTTCCCATGAATTTGAAACAAAATCGTTCGTTTAAAATCACTATTTCGCACGAATTTGAAGCGAAACGTGTGTTTCGCATGATATTGAAGTTGAATCGTTTGATTCGCTTGATTTAAATCTAATTCGTGTATTTCGCATGAATCTGAAGCCCAAATCGTTCATTTCGGATGAATTTGAAGCTAAATCGTTCGTTTAAAATCACTATTTCGCACGAATTTGAAGCGAACTCGTGTGTTTCGCATGATATTGAAGTTAAATCGTTTGTTTTCGTGTGATTTAAAGCTAATTCGTGTATTTCGCATGAATCTGAAGCTAAATTGTTCAGTTGGCATGAATTTGAAGCTAAATCGTTTGTTTAAAATCGCTATCTCGTACGAAGTTGAGTCGAAATCGTGTATTTCGCATGATATTGACGCTAAATCGTTTGTCTCGCGTGGATTTGAAGCAGATTCGTGTATTTCGCATGAATCTGAAGCTAAATTGTTCATTTCGCATGAATTTGAAGCTAAACGATCGATTAAAATCGCTATTTCGCACGAATTTGAATCGACATCGTATGTTTCGCATGATATTGATGTTAAATCGTTTGTTTCGTGAGGATTTGAGGCTAATCCGTGTATTTCGCATGAATCTGAAGCTAAATTGTACATTTCCCACGAATTAGAAGCAAATCATTTGTTTAAAATCGCTATTTCGCACGAATTTGAATCGACATCGTATGTTTCGCATGATATTGAAGTTAAATCGTTTGTTTCGCGAGGATTTTGAGCTAACCCGTGCATTTCGCATGAATCTGAAGCTAAATTGTTCATTTCCCATTTATTTGAAGCTAAATCGTTCGTTTAAAATCACTATTTAGCACGAATTTGAATCGAAATCGTGTGTTTAGCATGATATTGAAGTGAAATCGTTTGTTTCGTGAGGATTTGAGGCTAATCCGTGTATTTCGCATGAATCTGGAGCTAAATTGTTCATTTCACACGAATTTGAAGCTAAATCGTTCGTTTAAAATCACTATTTCGCACGAATTTGAAGCGAAATCGTGTATTTCATATAATATTGACGCTAAATTGTTTGTCTCGCTTGGATTTGAAGCAGATTCGTGTATTTCGCATGAATCTCAAGCTAAATTGTTCATTTCTCATGAATTTGAAGCTAAATCGATCGATTAAAATCGCTATTTCGCACGAAGTTGAGTCGAAATCGTGTATTTCGCATGATATTGACGCTAAATCGTTTGTCTCGCGTGGATTTGAAGCAGATTCGTGTATTTCGCATGAATCTGAAGCTAAATTGTTCATTTCGCATGAATTTGAAGCTAAATCGTTTGTTTAAAATCGCTATTTCGCACGAATTTGAATCGACATCGTATGTTTCGCATGATATTGATGTTAAATCGTTTGTTTCGTGAGGATTTGAGGCTAATCCGTGTATTTCGCATGAATCAGAAGCTAAATTTTTCATTTCCCATGAATTTGAATCAAAATCGTTCGTTTAAAATCACTATTTCGCACGAATTTGAAGCGAAATCGTGTGTTTCGCATGATATTGAAGTTGAATCGTTTGATTCGCTTGATTTAAAGCTAATTCGTGTATTTCGCATGAATCTGAAGCCAAATCGTTCATTTCGCATGAATTTGAAGCTAAATCGTTCGTTTAAAAAAATATTTCGCACGAATTTGAATCGACATCGTTTGTTTCGCATGATATTGATGTTAAATCGTTTGTTTCGTGAGGATTTTGAGGCTAATCTGTGTATTTCGCATGAATCTGAAGCTAAATTGTTCATTTCACATGAATTTGAAGCTAAATCCATCGATTAAAATCGCTATTTCTCACGAATTTGAAGCGAAAACGTGTGTTTCGCATGATATTGAAGTTGAATCGTTTGATTCGCTTGATTTAAAGCTAATTCGAGTATTTCGCATGAATCTGAAGCCAAATCGTTCATTTCGGATGAATTTGAAGCTAAATCGTTCGTTCAAAATCACTATTTCGCACGAATTTGAAGCGAACTCGTGTGTTTCGCATGATATTGAAGTTAAATCGTTTGTTTCGTGTGGATTTAAAGCTAATTCGTGTATTTCGCATGAATCTGAAGCTAAATTGTTCAGTTGGCATGAATTTGAAGCTAAATCGTTTTGTTTAAAATCGCTATCTCGTACGAATTTGAGTCGAAATCGTGTATTTCGTATGATATTGACGCTAAATCGATTGTTCCGTGAGGATTTGTGGATAATCCGTGTATTTCGCATGAATCTGAAGCTAAATTGTACATTTCCACGAATTAGAAGCAAATCATTTGTTTAAAATCGCTATTTCGCACGAATTTGAATCGACATCGTATGTTTCGCATGATATTGAAGTTAAATCGTTTGTTTCGCGAGGATTTTGAGCTAATCCGTGCATTTCGCATGAATCTGAAGCTAAATTGTTCATTTCCCATTTTTTTGAAGCTAAATCGTTCGTTTAAAATCACTATTTAGCACGAATTTGAATCGAAATCGTGTGTTTAGCATGATATTGAAGTGAAATCGTTTGTTTCGTGAGGATTTGAGGCTAATCCGTGTATTTCGCATGAATCTGAAGCTAAATTGTTTCATTTCACACGAATTTGAAGCTAAATCGTTCGTTTAAAATCACTATTTCGCACGAATTTGAAGCGAAATCGTGTATTTCATATGATATTGACGCTAAATTGTTTGTCTCGCGTGGATTTGAAGCAGATTCGTGTATTTCGCATGAATCTCAAGCTAAATTGTTCATTTCGCATGAATTTGAAGCTAAATCGATCGATTAAAATCGCTATTTCGCACGAATATGAATCGAAGTCGTGTGTTTCGCATGATATTAAAGTTGAATCGTTGTTTCGCGTATTTTAAAGCTAATTCGTGTATTTCGCATGAATCTGAAGCTAAATTGTTCATTTCGCATGAATCTGAAGCTAAATCGTTTGTTTAAAATCGCTATTACGCACGAATTTGAGTCGAAATCGTGTATTTCGCATGATATTGACGCTAATTCGTTTGTCTCTCGTGGATTTGAAGCAGAATCGTGTATTTCGCATGAATCTGAAGCCAAATCGTTCATTTTCGGATGAATGTGAAGCTAAATCGTTCGTTTAAAATCACTATTTCGCACGAATTTAAAGCGAACTCGTGTGTTTCGCATGATATTGAAGTTAAATCGTTTGTTTCGTGTGGATTTAAAGCTAATTCGTGCATTTCTCATGATTCTGAAGCTAAATTGTTGATTTGGCATGAATCTGAAGCTAAATCGTTTGTTTAAAATCGCTATTACGCACGAATTTGAGTCGAAATCGTGTATTTCGTATGATATTGACGCTAAAATCGTTTGTCTCGCGTGGATTTGAAGCAGATTCGTATATTTCGCATGAATCTGAAGCTAAATTGTTCATTTCGCATGAATTTGAAGCTAAATCGATCGATTAAAATCGCTATTTCGCAAGAATTTGAATCGACATCGTATGTTTCGTATGATATTGATGTTAAATCGTTGTTTCGTGAGGATTTGAGGCTAATCCGTGTATTTCGCATGAATCAGAAGCTAAATTTTTCATTTCCCATGAATTTGAAACAAAATCGTTCGTTTAAAATCACTATTTCGCACGAATTTGAAGCGAAAACGTGTGTTTCGCATGATATTGAAGTTGAATCGTTTGATTCGCTTGATTTAAAGCTAATTCGTGTATTTCGCATGAATCTGAAGCCAAATCGTTCATTTCGGATGAATTTGAAGCTAAATCGTTCGTTTAAAATCACTATTTAGCACGAATTTGAATCGAAATCGTGTGTTTACCATGATATTGAAGTGAAATCGTTTGTTTCGTGAGGATTTGAGGCTAATCCGTGTATTTCGCATGAATCTGAAGCTAAATTTTTCATTTCACACGAATTTGAAGCTAAATCGTTCGTTTAAAATCACTATTTCGCACGAATTTGAAGCGAAATCGTGTATTTCATATGATATTGACGCTAAATTGTTTGTCTCGCGTGGTTTTGAAGCAGATTCGTGTATTTCGCATGAATCTCAAGCTAAATTGTTCATTTCGCATGAATTTGAAGCTAAATCGATCGATTAAAATCGCTATTTCTCACGAATTTGAAGCGAAAACGTGTGTTTCGCATGATATTGAAGTTGAATCGTTTGATTCGCTTGATTTAAAATCTAATTCGTGTATTTCGCATGAATCTGAAGCCAAATCGTTCATTTCGGATGAATTTGAAGCTAAATCGTTCGTTTAAAATCACTATTTCGCACGAATTTGAAGCGAACTCGTGTGTTTCGCATGATATTGAAGTTTAATCGTTTGTTTCGTGTGGATTTAAAGCTAATTCGTGTATTTCGCATGAATCTGAAGCTAAATTGTTCAGTTGGCATGAATTTGAAGCTAAATCGTTTGTTTAAAATCGCTATCTCGTACGAATTTGAGTCGAAATCGTGTATTTCGTATGATATTGACGCTAATTCGTTTGTCTCTCGTGGATTTGAAGCAGAGTCGTGTATTTCGCATGAATCTGGAGCTAAATTGTTCATTTCGCATGAATTTGAAGCTAAATCGATCGATTAAAATCGCTATTTCGCACGAATTTGAATCGAAGTCGTGTGTTTCGCATGATATTAAAGTTGAATCGTTTGTTTCGCGTATTTTAAAGCTAATTCGTGTATTTCGCATGAATCTGAAGCTAAATTGTTCATTTCGCATGAATCTGAAGCTAAATCGTTTGTTTAAAATCGCTATTACGCACGAATTTGAGTCGAAATCGTGTATTTCGTATGATATTGACGCTAAATCGTTTGTTCCGTGAGGATTTGTGGATAATCCGTGTATTTCGCATGAATCTGAAGCTAAATTGTTCATTTCTCATGAATTTGAAGCTAAATCGATCGATTGAAATCGCTGTTTCGCACGAACTTGAATCGTTACCGTGTGTTTCGCATGACATTGAAGTTAAATCGTTTGTTTCGTGTGGATTTAAAGCTAATTCGAGTATTTCGCATGAATCTGAAGCTAAATTGTTCATTTAGCATGAATTTGAAGCTAAATCGTTTGTTTAAAATCGCTATCTCGTACGAAGTTGAGTCGAAATCGTGTATTTCGCATGATATTGACGCTAAATCGTTTGTCTCGCGTGATTTGAAGCAGATTCGTGTATTTCGCATGAATCTGAAGCCAAATCGTTCATTTCGCATGAATTTGAAGCTAAATCGTTCGTTTAAAAAAATATTTCGCACGAATTTGAATCGACATCGTTTGTTTCGCATGATATTGATGTTAATCGTTTGTTTCGTGAGGATTTGAGGCTAATCTGTGTATTTCGCATGATCTGAAGCTAAATTGTTCATTTCACATGAATTTGAAGCTAAATCCATCGATTAAAATCGCTATTTCTCACGAATTTGAAGCGAAAAACGTGTGTTTCGCATGATATTGAAGTTGAATCGTTTGATTCGCTTGATTTAAAGCTAATTCGAGTATTTCGCATGAATCTGAAGCCAAATCGTTCATTTCGGATGAATTTGAAGCTAAATCGTTCGTTCAAAATCACTATTTCGCACGAATTTGAAGCGAACTCGTGTGTTTCGCATGATATTGAAGTTAAATCGTTTGTTTCGT
>NW_027478139.1:0-22019 GCF_051020955.1 Megalopta genalis | reverse complement strand
CCTAAATCATGTGTTTCGCATGAATTCGAAGCTAAATCATGTGTTTCGTATGAATTTGAAGTTCAGTCATGTCTTTCGCATGAATTTGAATCTAAGTCATGTGTTTCGCATGAATTCGATGCTGAATCATGTGTTTCGCATGAATTCGAAGCTAAATCATGTGTTTCGAATGAATTTGAAGCTGAATCATGTGTTTTGCATGAATTTGAAGCTAAATCACGTGTTTCGCGTTAATTCGAAGCTTAATCATGTGTCTCACATGAATATGAAGCTAATTAATGTGTACCGAATGAATTCGAAGCTAAATCAGGTGATTCGAATGAATTCGAAGCTAAATCATGTGATTTGAATGAATTCGAAGCTAAGTCACGTGTTTCGCATGAATTCGAAGCAGAATCATGTGTTTCGCATGATTTTGAAGCTAAATCTCGTGTCTCACATGAATTTGAAGCTAATTCGTGTGTTTCGAACGAATTCGAAGCTAAATCAAGTGATTCGAATGAATTCGAAGCTAAATCATGTGTTTCGAATAAATTCGGATCTAAATCATGTGATTCGCATGAATTCGAAGCTAAGTCATGAGTTTCGCACGAATTCGAAGCTGAATCATGTGGTTCACATGAATTTGAAGCTAAATCACGTGTTTCGCATGGATTTGAAGCTAAATCATGTGTCTCGCATGTTTTTTAACCTAATTCATTAGTTTCGAATGAATTCGAAGCTAAATCATTAGTTTCGAATGAATTCGAAGCTAAATCATTAGTTTCGTATTAATTCGAAGCTAAATCATGCGTTTCGCATGAATTCGAAGCTAAATCATGTGTTTCACATGAATTCGAATCTGAATCATGTATTTCGCATGAATTCGAAGATAAATCATCTGTTTCGCATGAATTCGAAGCTGAATCACGTGTTTCGCTTGAATTTGAAGCTGAATCACGTGTTTCGCATGAATTAGAAACTAAATCATGTGATTCGAATGAATTCGAAGCTAAATCTTGTGATTCGCACGAATTCGAAGCTGGATCATGTGCGTCACATGAATTTGAGGATAAATCACGTGTTTCGCATGAATTTGAAGCAAATTCATGTTTTTCGAACGAATTCGAAGCTAAATGAAGTGGTTCGAATGAATTCGAAGCTAAATCATGTGATTCGAATGAAATGGATGCCAATTCATGTGTTTCGAATGAATTCGAAGCTAAATGAGGTGATTCGAATGAATCCGAAGCTAAATCACATGTTTCGCATGATTTTGAAGCTACATCTTGTGTCTCACATGAATTTGAAGCTAATTCGTGTGTTTCGAATGAATTCGAAGCTAAATCAAGTGATTCGAATGAATTCGAAACTAAGTCATGTGATTCAAATGAATTCGAAGCTAAATCTTGTGATTCGAATGAATTCGAAGCTAAATCATGTGTTTCGCACGAATTCGAATCTGAATCATGTGCTTCGCAAGAATTTGATGCTCAGTCATGTTTTTCGCATGAATTTGAATCTAAGTCATGTGTTTCGCATGAATTCGATGCCGAATCATGTGTTTCGCATGAATTCGAAGCAAAATCATGTGTTTCGAATGAATTCGAAGATAAATCATGTGTTTCGCATGAATTTGAAGCTGAATCATGTGTTTTGCATGAATTTGAAGCTAAATCACGTGTTTCGCGTTAATTCGAAGCTTAATCATGTGTCTCACATGAATATGAAGCTAATTAATGTGTATCGAATGAATTCGAAGCTAAATCAGGTGATTCGAATGAATTCGAAGCTAAATCATGTGATTTGAATGAATTCGAAGCTAAGTCACGTGTTTCGCATGAATTCGAAGCAGAATCATGTGTTTCGCATGAATTTGATGCTAAATCTTGTGTCTCACATGAATTTGAAGCTAATTCGTGTGTTTCGAACGAATTCGAAGCTAAATCAAGTGATTCGAATGAATTCGAAGCTAAATCATGTGTTTCGAATAAATTCGGATCTAAATCATGTGATTCGCATGAATTCGAAGCTAAGTCATGAGTTTCGCACGAATTCGAAGCTGAATCATGTGCTTCACATGAATTTGAAGCTAAATCACGTGTTTCGCATGGATTTGAAGCTAAATCATGTGTCTCGCAAGTTTTTTAACCTAATTCATTAGTTTCGAATGAATTCGAAGCTAATTCATTAGTTTCGAATGAATTCGAAGCTAAATCATTAGTTTCGAATGAATTCGAAGCTAAATCATGCGTTTCGCATGAATTCGAAGCTAAATCATGTGTTTCACATGAATTCGAATCTGAATCATGTATTTCGCATGAATTCGAAGATAAATCATCTGTTTCGCATGAATTCGAAGCTGAATCACGTGTTTCGCTTGAATTTGAAGCTGAATCACGTGTTTCGCATGAATTAGAAACTAAATCATGTGATTCGAATGAATTCGAAGCTAAATCTTGTGATTCGCACGAATTCGAAGCTGAATCATGTGCGTCACATGAATTTGAGGATAAATCACGTGTTTCGCATGAATTTGAAGCAAATTCATGTTTTTCGAATGAATTCGAAGCTAAATGAAGTGGTTCGAATGAATTCGAAGCTAAATGAGGTGATTCGAATGAATCCGAAGCTAAATCACATGTTTCGCATGATTTTGAAGCTAAATCTTGTGTCTCACATGAATTTGAAGCTAATTCGTGTGTTTCGAATGAATTCGAAGCTAAATCAAGTGATTCGAATGAATTCGAAACTAAGTCATGTGATTCGAATGAATTCGATGCTAAATCATGTGTTTCGAATGAATTCGAAGCTAAGTCATGTGATTCGAATGAATTCGATGCTAAATCTTGTGATTCGTACGAATTCGAAGCTGAATCAAGTGCGTCACATGAATTTGAAGCTAAATCACGTGTTTCACATGAATTTGAAGCAGAATCTTGTGTCTCACAATAATTTGAAGCAAATTCATGTGTTTCAAATGAATTCGAATCTAAATGAAGTGGTTCGAATGAATTCGAAGCTAAATCAGGTGATTCGAATGAATGCGAAGCTAAATCATGTGTTTCGCACGAATTCGAATATGAATCATGTGCTTCGCATGAATTTGAAGCTATATCACGTGTTTCGCAGGAATTTGAGCTAAATCACGTGTGTTGCAAGAATTTGAACCTAAATCATGTGTTTCGCATGAATTCGAAGCTAAATCATGTGTTTCGTATGAATTTGAAGTTCAGTCATGTCTTTCGCATGAATTTGAATCTAAGTCATGTGTTTCGCATGAATTCGATGCTGAATCATGTGTTTCGCATGAATTCGAAGCTAAATCATGTGTTTCGAATGAATTCGAAGATAAATCATGTGTTTCGCGTTAATTAGAAGATAAATCATGTGTCTCGCAAGAATTTGAAGCTAATTCATGTGTTTCGAATGAATTCGAAGCTAAATCATGTGTTTCGCATGAATTCGAAGCTGAAGCATATGGTTTGCATTATTTTGAAGCTAAATCTCGTGTTTTATATTAATTTGATGCTAAATCACGTGTTACGCATTAATTCGAAGCTAAATCACGTGTTTCGCATGAATTCGAAGCTAAATCACGTGTTTCGCATGAATTTGAAGCTAAACCTTGTGTCTCACAATAATTTGAGTCAAATTCATGTGTTTCGAATGAATTCGAAGCTAAATGAAGTGATTCGAATGAATTCGAAGCTAAATCATGTGATTCGAATGAATTCGAATCTGAATCATGTGCTTCGCATGAATTTGAAGCTAAATCACGTGTTTGCCATGAATTTGAAGCTAAATCATGTGTCTCGCAAGAATTTGAAGCTAAATCATGTGTCTCGAATGAATTCGTAGCTAAATCATGTGGTTTGCATTAATTTGATGATAAATCATGTGATTCACATGAATTCGAATCTGAATCATGTATTTCGCATGAATTCGAAGATAAATCATCTGTTTCGCATGAATTTGAAGCTAAATCAAGTGTTTCGCATGAATTCGAAACTAAATCATGCGATTCAAATGAATTCGTAGCTAAATCTTGTGATTCGAATGAATTCGAAGCTAAATCATGTGTTTCACACGAATTCGAATCTGAATCATGTGCTTCGCATGAATTTGAAGCTAAATCACGTGTTTCGCAGGAATTTGAAGCTAAATCATGTGTCTTGCAAGAATTTGTACCTAAATCATGTGTTTCGCATGAATTCAAAGCTAAATCATGTGTTTCGTATGAATTTGAAGCTCAGTCATGTCTTTCGCATGAATTTGAATCTAAGTCATGTGTTTCGCATGAATTCGATGCTGAATCATGTGTTTCGCATGAATTCGAAGCTAAATCATGTGTTTCGAATGAATTCGAAGATAAATCATTTGTTTCGCATGAATTTGAAGCTGAATCATGTGTTTCGCATGAATTTGAAGCTAAATCTTGTGTCTCACATGAATTTGAAGCTAATTCGTGTGTTTCGAACGAATTCGAAGCTAAATCATGTGTTTCACATGAATTCGAATCTGAATCATGTGTTTCGCATGAATTCGAAGCTAAATCATGTGTTTCGAATGAATTCGAAGATAAATCATGTGTTTCGCGTTAATTAGAAGCTAAATCATGTGTCTCGCAAGAATTTGAAGTTATTTCATGTGTTTCGAATTAATTCGAAGCCAAATGAAGTGATTCGAATGAATTCGAAGCTAAATCATGTGATTCGAATGAATTCGAAGCTAAGTCATGTGATTCGAATGAATTCGAAGCTAAATGAAGTGATTCGAATGAATTCGAAGCTAAATCATGTGATTCGAATGAAATGAATGCTAATTCATGTGTTTCGAATGAATTCGAAGCTAAATGAGGTGATTCGAATGAATCCGAAGCTAAATCACATGTTTCGCATGATTTTGATGCTAAATCTTGTGTCTCATATGAATTTGAAGCTAATTCGTGTGTTTCGAATGAATTCGAAGCTAAATGAAGTGGTTCGAATGAATTCGAAGCTAAATCATGTGATTCGAATGAATACCAATCTAAATCATTTGTTTCGCATTATGTTGAAGCTAAATCACGTCTTTCGCATGAATTTGAATCTAAGTCATGTGTTTCGCATGAATTTGAAGCTAAATCATGTGTTTTGCATGAAATTGAAGCTGAATCAAGTGTTTCGCATGAATTCGAAACTAAATCATGTGATTCAAATGAATTCGAAGCTAAATCTTGTGATTCGAATGAATTCGAAGCTAAATCATGTGTTTCGCACGAATTCGAATCTGAATCATGTGCTTCGCATGAATTTGAAGCTAAATCACGTGTTTCGCAGGAATTTGAAGCTAAATCATGTGTCTTGCAAGAATTTGTAACTAAATCATGTGTTTCGCATGAATTCAAAGCTTAAATCATGTGTTTCGTATGAATTTGAAGCTCAGTCATGTCTTTCGCATGAATTTGAATCTAAGTCATGTGTTTCGCATGAATTCGATGCTGAATCATGTGTTTCGCATGAATTCGAAGCTAATCATGTGTTTCGAATGAATTCGAAGATAAATCATTTGTTTCGCATGAATTTGAAGCTGAATCATGTGTTTCGCATGAATTTGAAGCTAAATCTTGTGTCTCACATGAATTTGAAGCTAATTCGTGTGTTTCGAACGAATTCGAAGCTAAATCATGTGTTTCACATGAATTCGAATCTGAATCATGTGATTCGCATGAATTCGAAGCTAAGTCATGAGTTTCGCACGAATTCGAAGCTGAATCATGTGCTTCGCATGAATTTGAAGCTAAATCACGTGTTTCGCATGGATTTGAAGCTAAATCATGTGTCTCGCAAGTTTTTTAACCTAATTCATTAGTTTCGAATGAATTCGAAGCTAAATCATTAGTTTCGAATGAATTCGAAGCTAAATCATGCGTTTCGCATGAATTCGAAGCTAAATCATGTGTTTCACATGAATTCGAATCTGAATCATGTATTTCGCATGAATTCGAAGATAAATCATCTGTTTCGCATGAATTCGAAGCTGAATCACGTGTTTCGCTTGAATTTGAAGCTGAATCACGTGTTTCGCATGAATTAGAAACTAAATCATGTGATTCGAATGAATTCGAAGCTAAATCTTGTGATTCGCACGAATTCGTAGCTGAATCATGTGCGTCACATGAATTTGAGGATAAATCACGTGTTTCGCATGAATTTGAAGCAAATTCATGTTTTTCGAATGAATTCGAAGCTAAATGAAGTGGTTCGAATGAATTCGAAGCTAAATGAGGTGATTCGAATGAATCCGAAGCTAAATCACATGTTTCGCATGATTTTGAAGCTAAATCTTGTGTCTCACATGAATTTAAAGCTAATTCGTGTGTTTCGAATGAATTCGATGCTAAATCATGTGTTTCGAATGAATTCGAAGCTAAGTCATGTGATTCGAATGAATTCGATGCTAAATCTTGTGATTCGTACGAATTCGAAGCTGAATCAAGTGCGTCACATGAATTTGAAGCTAAATCACGTGTTTCACATGAATTTGAAGCAAAATCTTGTGTCTCACAATAATTTGAAGCAAATTCATGTGTTTCGAGTGAATTCGAATCTAAATGAAGTGGTTCGAATGAATTCGAAGCTAAATCAGGCGATTCGAATGAATTCGAAGCTAAATCATGTGTTTCGCACGAATTCGAATATGAATCATGTGCTTCGCATGAATTTGAAGCTATATCACGTGTTTCGCAGGAATTTGAAGCTAAATCACGTGTGTTGCAAGAATTTGAACCTAAATCATGTGTTTCGCATGAATTCGAAGCTAAATCATGTGTTTCGTATGAATTTGAAGTTCAGTCATGTCTTTCGCATGAATTTGAAACTAAGTCATGTGTTTCGCATGAATTCGATGCTGAATCATGTGTTTCGCATGAATTCGTAGCTAAATCATGTGTTTCGAATGAATTTGAAGCTGAATCATGTGTTTTGCATGAATTTGAAGCTAAATCACGTGTTTCGCGTTAATTCGAAGCTTAATCATGTGTCTCACATGAATATGAAGCTAATTAATGTGTATCGAATGAATTCGAAGCTAAATCAGGTGATTCGAATGAATTCGAAGCTAAATCATGTGATTTGAATGAATTCGAAGCTAAGTCACGTGTTTCGCATGAATTCGAAGCAGAATCATGTGTTTCGCATGATTTTGAAGCTAAATATCGTGTCTCACATGAATTTGAAGCTAATTCGTGTGTTTCGAACGAATTCGAAGCTAAATCAAGTGATTCGAATGAATTCGAAGCTAAATCATGTGTTTCGAATAAATTCGGATCTAATCATGTGATTCGCATGAATTCGAAGCTAAGTCATTAGTTTCGCACGAATTCGAAGCTGAATCATGTGGTTCACATGAATTTGAAGCTAAATCACGTGTTTCGCATGGATTTGAAGCTAAATCATGTGTCTCGCATGTTTTTTAACCTAATTCATTTGTTTCGAATGAATTCGAAGCTAAATCATTAGTTTCGAATGAATTCGAAGCTAAATCATTAGTTTCGTATTAATTCGAAGCTAAATCATGCGTTTCGTATGAATTCGAAGCTAAATCATGTGTTTCACATGAATTCGAATCTGAATCATGTATTTCGCATGAATTCGAAGATAAATCATCTGTTTCGCATGAATTCGAAGCTGAATCACGTGTTTCGCTTGAATTTGAAGCTGAATCACGTGTTTCGCATGAATTAGAAACTAAATCATGTGATTCGAATGAATTCGAAGCTAAATCTTGTGATTCGCACGAATTCGAAGCTGAATCATGTGCGTCACATGAATTTGAGGATAAATCACGTGTTTCGCATGAATTTGAAGCAAATTCATGTTTTTCGAATGAATTCGAAGCTAAATGAAGTGGTTCGAATGAATTCGAAGCTAAATGAGGTGATTCGAATGAATCCGAAGCTAAATCACATGTTTCGCATGATTTTGAAGCTAAATCTTGTGTCTCACATGAATTTGAAGCTAATTCGTGTGTTTCGAATGAATTCGAAGCTAAATCAAGTGATTCGAATGAATTCGAAACTAAGTCATGTGATTCGAATGAATTCGATGCTAAATCATGTGTTTCGAATGAATTCGAAGCTAAGTCATGTGATTCGAATGAATTCGATGCTAAATCTTGTGATTCGTACGAATTCGAAGCTGAATCAAGTGCGTCACATGAATTTGAAGCTAAATCACGTGTTTCACATGAATTTGAAGCAGAATCTTGTGTCTCACAATAATTTGAAGCAAATTCATGTGTTTCGAATGAATTCGAATCTAAATGAAGTGGTTCGAATGAATTCGAAGCTAAATCAGGTGATTCGAATGAATTCGAAGCTAAATCATGTGTTTCGCACGAATTCGAATATGAATCATGTGCTTCGCATGAATTTGAAGCTATATCACGTGTTTCGCAGGAATTTGAGCTAAATCACGTGTGTTGCAAGAATTTGAACCTAAATCATGTGTTTCGCATGAATTCGAAGCTAAATCATGTGTTTCACATGAATTTGAAGCAGAATCTTGTGTCTCACAATAATTTGAAGCAAATTCATGTGTTTCGAATGAATTCGAATCTAAATGAAGTGGTTCGAATGAATTCGAAGCTAAATCAGGTGATTCGAATGAATTCGAAGCTAAATCATGTGTTTCGCACGAATTCGAATATGAATCATGTGCTTCGCATGAATTTGAAGCTATATCACGTGTTTCGCAGGAATTTGAGCTAAATCACGTGTGTTGCAAGAATTTGAACCTAAATCATGTGTTTCGCATGAATTCGAAGCTAAATCATGTGCTTCGAATGAATTCGAAGATAAATCATGTGTTTCGCGTTAATTAGAAGATAAATCATGTGTCTCGCAAGAATTTGAAGCTAATTCATGTGTTTCGAATGAATTCGAAGCTAAATCATGTGTTTCGCATGAATTCGAAGCTGAAGCATATGGTTTGCATTATTTTGAAGCTAAATCTCGTGTTTTATATTAATTTGATGCTAAATCACGTGTTACGCATTAATTCGAAGCTAAATCACGTGTTTCGCATGAATTCGAAGCTAAATCACGTGTTTCGCATGAATTTGAAGCTAAACCTTGTGTCTCACAATAATTTGAGTCAAATTCATGTGTTTCGAATGAATTCGAAGCTAAATGAAGTGATTCGAATGAATTCGAAGCTAAATCATGTGATTCGAATGAATTCGAATCTGAATCATGTGCTTCGCATGAATTTGAAGCTAAATCACGTGTTTGCCATGAATTTGAAGCTAAATCATGTGTCTCGCAAGAATTTGAAGCTAAATCATGTGTCTCGAATGAATTCGTAGCTAAATCATGTGGTTTGCATTAATTTGATGATAAATCATGTGATTCACATGAATTCGAATCTGAATCATGTATTTCGCATGAATTCGAAGATAAATCATCTGTTTCGCATGAATTTGAAGCTAAATCAAGTGTTTCGCATGAATTCGAAACTAAATCATGCGATTCAAATGAATTCGTAGCTAAATCTTGTGATTCGAATGAATTCGAAGCTAAATCATGTGTTTCACACGAATTCGAATCTGAATCATGTGCTTCGCATGAATTGATGCTCAGTCATGTCTTTCGCATGAATTTGAATCTAAGTCATGTGTTTCCCATGAATTCGATGCTGAATCATGTGTTTCGCATGAATTCGAAGCTAAATCATGTGTTTCGAATGAATTCGAAGATAATCATGTGTTTCGCGTTAATTAGAAGCTAAATCATGTGTCTCGCAAGAATTTGAAGTTATTTCATGTGTTTCGAATTAATTCGAAGCCAAATGAAGTGATTCGAATGAATTCGAAGCTAAATCATGTGATTCGAATGAATACCAATCTAAATCATTTGTTTCGCATTATGTTGAAGCTAAATCACGTCTTTCGCATGAATTTGATGCTCAGTCATGTCTTTCGCATGAATTTGAATCTAAGTCATGTGTTTCGCATGAATTCGATGCCGAATCATGTGTTTCGCATGAATTCGAAGCAAAATCATGTGTTTCGAATGAATTCGAAGATAAATCATGTGTTTCGCATGAATTTGAAGCTGAATCATGTGTTTTGCATGAATTTGAAGCTAAATCACGTGTTTCGCGTTAATTCGAAGCTTAATCATGTGTCTCACATGAATATGAAGCTAATTAATGTGTATCGAATGAATTCGAAGCTAAATCAGGTGATTCGAATGAATTCGAAGCTAAATCATGTGATTTGAATGAATTCGAAGCTAAGTCACGTGTTTCGCATGAATTCGAAGCAGAATCATGTGTTTCGCATGAATTTGAAGCTAAATCTTGTGTCTCACATGAATTTGAAGCTAATTCGTGTGTTTCGAACGAATTCGAAGCTAAATCAAGTGATTCGAATGAATTCGAAGCTAAATCATGTGTTTCGAATAAATTCGGATCTAAATCATGTGATTCGCATGAATTCGAAGCTAAGTCATGAGTTTCGCACGAATTCGAAGATGAATCATGTGCTTCACATGAATTTGAAGCTAAATCACGTGTTTCGCATGGATTTGAAGCTAAATCATGTGTCTCGCAAGTTTTTTAACCTAATTCATTAGTTTCGAATGAATTCGAAGCTAATTCATTAGTTTCGAATGAATTCGAAGCTAAATCATTAGTTTCGAATGAATTCGAAGCTAAATCATGCGTTTCGCATGAATTCGAAGCTAAATCATGTATTTCACATGAATTCGAATCTGAATCATGTATTTCGCATGAATTCGAAGATAAATCATCTGTTTCGCATGAATTCGAAGCTGAATCACGTGTTTCGCTTGAATTTGAAGCTGAATCACGTGTTTCGCATGAATTAGAAACTAAATCATGTGATTCGAATGAATTCGAAGCTAAATCTTGTGATTCGCACGAATTCGAAGCTGAATCATGTGCGTCACATGAATTTGAGGATAAATCACGCGTTTCGCATGAATTTGAAGCAAATTCATGTTTTTCGAATGAATTCGAAGCTAAATGAAGTGGTTCGAATGAATTCGAAGCTAAATGAGGTGATTCGAATGAATCCGAAGCTAAATCACATGTTTCGCATGATTTTGAAGCTAAATCTTGTGTCTCACATGAATTTGAAGCTAATTCGTGTGTTTCGAATGAATTCGAAGCTAAATCAAGTGATTCGAATGAATTCGAAACTAAGTCATGTGATTCGAATGAATTCGATGCTAAATCATGTGTTTCGAATGAATTCGAAGCTAAGTCATGTGATTCGAATGAATTCGATGCTAAATCTTGTGATTCGTACGAATTCGAAGCTGAATCAAGTGCGTCACATGAATTTGAAGCTAAATCACGTGTTTCACATGAATTTGAAGCAGAATCTTGTGTCTCACAATAATTTGAAGCAAATTCATATGTTTCGAATGAATTCGAATCTAAATGAAGTGGTTCGAATGAATTCGAAGCTAAATCAGGTGATTCGAATGAATTCGAAGCTAAATCATGTGTTTCGCACGAATTCGAATATGAATCATGTGCTTCGCATGAATTTGAAGCTATATCACGTGTTTCGCAGGAATTTGAGCTAAATCACGTGTGTTGCAAGAATTTGAACCTAAATCATGTGTTTCGCATGAATTCGAAGCTAAATCATGTGTTTCGAATGAATTCGAAGATAAATCATGTGTTTCGCGTTAATTAGAAGATAAATCATGTGTCTCGCAAGAATTTGAAGCTAATTCATGTGTTTCGAATGAATTCGAAGCTAAATCATGTGTTTCGCATGAATTCGAAGCTGAAGCATATGGTTTGCATTATTTTGAAGCTAAATCTCGTGTTTTATATTAATTTGATGCTAAATCACGTGTTACGCATTAATTCGAAGCTAAATCACGTGTTTCGCACGAATTCGAAGCTAAATCACGTGTTTCGCATGAATTTGAAGCTAAACCTTGTGTCTCACAATAATTTGAGTCAAATTCATGTGTTTCGAATGAATTCGAAGCTAAATGAAGTGATTCGAATGAATTCGAAGCTAAATCATGTGATTCGAATGAATTCGAATCTGAATCATGTGCTTCGCATGAATTTGAAGCTAAATCACGTGTTTGCCATGAATTTGAAGCTAAATCATGTGTCTCGCAAGAATTTGAAGCTAAATCATGTGTCTCGAATGAATTCGTAGCTAAATCATGTGGTTTGCATTAATTTGATGATAAATCATGTGATTCACATGAATTCGAATCTGAATCATGTATTTCGCATGAATTCGAAGATAAATCATCTGTTTCGCATGAATTTGAAGCTAAATCAAGTGTTTCGCATGAATTCGAAACTAAATCATGCGATTCAAATGAATTCGTAGCTAAATCTTGTGATTCGAATGAATTCGAAGCTAAATCATGTGTTTCACACGAATTCGAATCTGAATCATGTGCTTCGCATGAATTTGATGCTCAGTCATGTCTTTCGCATGAATTTGAATCTAAGTCATGTGTTTCCCATGAATTCGATGCTGAATCATGTGTTTCGCATGAATTCGAAGCTAAATCATGTGTTTCGAATGAATTCGAAGATAAATCATGTGTTTCGCGTTAATTAGAAGCTAAATCATGTGTCTCGCAAGAATTTGAAGTTATTTCATGTGTTTCGAATTAATTCGAAGCCAAATGAAGTGATTCGAATGAATTCGAAGCTAAATCATGTGATTCGAATGAATTCGAAGCTAAGTCATGTGATTCGAATGAATTCGAAGCTAAATGAAGTGATTCGAATGAATTCGAAGCTAAATCATGTGATTCGAATGAAATGAATGCTAATTCATGTGTTTCGAATGAATTCGAAGCTAAATGAGGTGATTCGAATGAATCCGAAGCTAAATCACATGTTTCGCATGATTTTGATGCTAAATCTTGTGTCTCATATGAATTTGAAGCTAATTCGTGTGTTTCGAATGAATTCGAAGCTAAATGAAGTGGTTCGAATGAATTCGAAGCTAAATCATGTGATTCGAATGAATACCAATCTAAATCATTTGTGTCGCATTATGTTGAAGCTAAATCACGTCTTTCGCATGAATTTGAATCTAAGTCATGTGTTTCGCATGAATTTGAAGCTAAATCATGTGTTTTGCATGAAATTGAAGCTGAATCAAGTGTTTCGCATGAATTCGAAACTAAATCATGTGATTCAAATGAATTCGAAGCTAAATCTTGTGATTCGAATGAATTCGAAGCTAAATCATGTGTTTCGCACGAATTCGAATCTGAATCATGTGCTTCGCATGAATTTGAAGCTAAATCACGTGTTTCGCAGGAATTTGAAGCTAAATCATGTGTCTTGCAAGAATTTGTACCTAAATCATGTGTTTCGCATGAATTCAAAGCTAAATCATGTGTTTCGTATGAATTTGAAGCTCAGTCATGTCTTTCGCATGAATTTGAATCTAAGTCATGTGTTTCGCATGAATTCGATGCTGAATCATGTGTTTCGCATGAATTCGAAGCTAAATCATGTGTTTCGAATGAATTGGAAGATAAATCATTTGTTTCGCATGAATTTGAAGCTGAATCATGTGTTTCGCATGAATTTGAAGCTAAATCTTGTGTCTCACATGAATTTGAAGCTAATTCGTGTGTTTCGAACGAATTCGAAGCTAAATCATGTGTTTCACATGAATTCGAATCTGAATCATGTGATTCGCATGAATTCGAAGCTAAGTCATGAGTTTCGCACGAATTCGAAGCTGAATCATGTGCTTCGCATGAATTTGAAGCTAAATCACGTGTTTCGCATGGATTTGAAGCTAAATCATGTGTCTCGCAAGTTTTTTAACCTAATTCATTAGTTTCGAATGAATTCGAAGCTAAATCATTAGTTTCGAATGAATTCGAAGCTAAATCATGCGTTTCGCATGAATTCGAAGCTAAATCATGTGTTTCACATGAATTCGAATCTGAATCATGTATTTCGAATGAATTCGAAGACAAATCATGTGTTTCGCGTTAATTAGAAGATAAATCATGTGTCTCGCAAGAATTTGAAGCTAATTCATGTGTTTCGAATGAATTCGAAGCTAAATCATGTGTTTCGCATGAATTCGAAGCTGAAGCATATGGTTTGCATTATTTTGAAGCTAAATCTCGTGTTTTATATTAATTTGATGCTAAATCACGTGTTACGCATTAATTCGAAGCTAAATCACGTGTTTCGCATGAATTCGAAGCTAAATCACGTGTTTCGCATGAATTTGAAGCTAAACCTTGTGTCTCACAATAATTTGAGTCAAATTCATGTGTTTCGAATGAATTCGAAGCTAAATGAAGTGATTCGAATGAATTCGAAGCTAAATCATGTGATTCGAATGAATTCGAATCTGAATCATGTGCTTCGCATGAATTTGAAGCTAAATCACGTGTTTGCCATGAATTTGAAGCTAAATCATGTGTCTCGCAAGAATTTGAAGCTAAATCATGTGTCTCGAATGAATTCCTAGCTAAATCATGTGGTTTGCATTAATTTGATGATAAATCATGTGATTCACATGAATTCGAATCTGAATCATGTATTTCGCATGAATTCGAAGCTAAATCATGTGTTTCGCACGAATTCGAATATGAATCATGTGCTTCGCATGAATTTGAAGCTATATCACGTGTTTCGCAGGAATTTGAGCTAAATCACGTGTGTTGCAAGAATTTGAACCTAAATCATGTGTTTCGCATGAATTCGAAGCTAAATCATGTGTTTCGAATGAATTCGAAGATAAATCATGTGTTTCGCGTTAATTAGAAGATAAATCATGTGTCTCGCAAGAATTTGAAGCTAATTCATGTGTTTCGAATGAATTCGAAGCTAAATCATGTGTTTCGCATGAATTCGAAGCTGAAGCATATGGTTTGCATTATTTTGAAGCTAAATCTCGTGTTTTATATTAATTTGATGCTAAATCACGTGTTACGCATTAATTCGAAGCTAAATCACGTGTTTCGCACGAATTCGAAGCTAAATCACGTGTTTCGCATGAATTTGAAGCTAAACCTTGTGTCTCACAATAATTTGAGTCAAATTCATGTGTTTCGAATGAATTCGAAGCTAAATGAAGTGATTCGAATGAAATTCGAAGCTAAATCATGTGATTCGAATGAATTCGAATCTGAATCATGTGCTTCGCATGAATTTGAAGCTAAATCACGTGTTTGCCATGAATTTGAAGCTAAATCATGTGTCTCGCAAGAATTTGAAGCTAAATCATGTGTCTCGAATGAATTCGTAGCTAAATCATGTGGTTTGCATTAATTTGATGATAAATCATGTGATTCACATGAATTCGAATCTGAATCATGTATTTCGCATGAATTCGAAGATAAATCATCTGTTTCGCATGAATTTGAAGCTAAATCAAGTGTTTCGCATGAATTCGAAACTAAATCATGCGATTCAAATGAATTCGTAGCTAAATCTTGTGATTCGAATGAATTCGAAGCTAAATCATGTGTTTCACACGAATTCGAATCTGAATCATGTGCTTCGCATGAATTTGATGCTCAGTCATGTCTTTCGCATGAATTTGAATCTAAGTCATGTGTTTCCCATGAATTCGATGCTGAATCATGTGTTTCGCATGAATTCGAAGCTAAATCATGTGTTTCGAATGAATTCGAAGATAAATCATGTGTTTCGCGTTAATTAGAAGCTAAATCATGTGTCTCGCAAGAATTTGAAGTTATTTCATGTGTTTCGAATTAATTCGAAGCCAAATGAAGTGATTCGAATGAATTCGAAGCTAAATCATGTGATTCGAATGAATTCGAAGCTAAGTCATGTGATTCGAATGATTCGAAGCTAAATGAAGTGATTCGAATGAATTCGAAGCTAAATCATGTGATTCGAATGAAATGAATGCTAATTCATGTGTTTCGAATGAATTCGAAGCTAAATGAGGTGATTCGAATGAATCCGAAGCTAAATCACATGTTTCGCATGATTTTGATGCTAAATCTTGTGTCTCATATGAATTTGAAGCTAATTCGTGTGTTTCGAATGAATTCGAAGCTAAATGAAGTGTTCGAATGAATTCGAAGCTAAATCATGTGATTCGAATGAATACCAATCTAAATCATTTGTGTCGCATTATGTTGAAGCTAAATCACGTCTTTCGCATGAATTTGAATCTAAGTCATGTGTTTCGCATGAATTTGAAGCTAAATCATGTGTTTTGCATGAAATTGAAGCTGAATCAAGTGTTTCGCATGAATTCGAAACTAAATCATGTGATTCAAATGAATTCGAAGCTAAATCTTGTGATTCGAATGAATTCGAAGCTAAATCATGTGTTTCGCACGAATTCGAATCTGAATCATGTGCTTCGCATGAATTTGAAGCTAAATCACGTGTTTCGCAGGAATTTGAAGCTAAATCATGTGTCTTGCAAGAATTTGTACCTAAATCATGTGTTTCGCATGAATTCAAAGCTAAATCATGTGTTTCGTATGAATTTGAAGCTCAGTCATGTCTTTCGCATGAATTTGAATCTAAGTCATGTGTTTCGCATGAATTCGATGCTGAATCATGTGTTTCGCATGAATTCGAAGCTAAATCATGTGTTTCGAATGAATTGGAAGATAAATCATTTGTTTCGCATGAATTTGAAGCTGAATCATGTGTTTCGCATGAATTTGAAGCTAAATCTTGTGTCTCACATGAATTTGAAGCTAATTCGTGTGTTTCGAACGAATTCGAAGCTAAATCATGTGTTTCACATGAATTCGAATCTGAATCATGTGATTCGCATGAATTCGAAGCTAAGTCATGAGTTTCGCACGAATTCGAAGCTGAATCATGTGCTTCGCATGAATTTGAAGCTAAATCACGTGTTTCGCATGGATTTGAAGCTAAATCATGTGTCTCGCAAGTTTTTTAACCTAATTCATTAGTTTCGAATGAATTCGAAGCTAAATCATTAGTTTCGAATGAATTCGAAGCTAAATCATGCGTTTCGCATGAATTCGAAGCTAAATCATGTGTTTCACATGAATTCGAATCTGAATCATGTATTTCGAATGAATTCGAAGACAAATCATGTGTTTCGCGTTAATTAGAAGATAAATCATGTGTCTCGCAAGAATTTGAAGCTAATTCATGTGTTTCGAATGAATTCGAAGCTAAATCATGTGTTTCGCATGAATTCGAAGCTGAAGCATATGGTTTGCATTATTTTGAAGCTAAATCTCGTGTTTTATATTAATTTGATGCTAAATCACGTGTTACGCATTAATTCGAAGCTAAATCACGTGTTTCGCATGAATTCGAAGCTAAATCACGTGTTTCGCATGAATTTGAAGCTAAACCTTGTGTCTCACAATAATTTGAGTCAAATTCATGTGTTTCGAATGAATTCGAAGCTAAATGAAGTGATTCGAATGAATTCGAAGCTAAATCATGTGATTCGAATGAATTCGAATCTGAATCATGTGCTTCGCATGAATTTGAAGCTAAATCACGTGTTTGCCATGAATTTGAAGCTAAATCATGTGTCTCGCAAGAATTTGAAGCTAAATCATGTGTCTCGAATGAATTCCTAGCTAAATCATGTGGTTTGCATTAATTTGATGATAAATAATGTGATTCACATGAATTCGAATCTGAATCATGTATTTCGCATGAATTCGAAGATAAATCATCTGTTTCGCATGAATTTGAAGCTAAATCAAGTGTTTCGCATGAATTCGAAACTAAATCATGCGATTCAAATGAATTCGTAGCTAAATCTTGTGATTCGAATGAATTCGAAGCTAAATCATGTGTTTCACACGAATTCGAATCTGAATCATGTGCTTCGCATGAATTTGAAGCTAAATCACGTGTTTCGCAGGAATTTGAAGCTAAATCATGTGTCTTGCAAGAATTTGTACCTAAATCATGTGTTTCGCATGAATTCAAAGCTAAATCATGTGTTTCGTATGAATTTGAAGCTCAGTCATGTCTTTCGCATGAATTTGAATCTAAGTCATGTGTTTCGCATGAATTAGAAGCTAAATCATGTGTTTCGAATGAATTCGAAGATAAATCATTTGTTTCGCATGAATTTGAAGCTGAATCATGTGTTTCGCATGAATTTGAAGCTAAATCTTGTGTCTCACATGAATTTGAAGCTAATTCGTGTGTTTCGAACGAATTCGAAGCTAAATCATGTGTTTCACATGAATTCGAATCTGAATCATGTGTTTCGCATGAATTCGAAGCTAAATCATGTGTTTCGAATGAATTCGAAGATAAATCATGTGTTTCGCGTTAATTAGAAGCTAAATCATGTGTCTCGCAAGAATTTGAAGTTATTTCATGTGTTTCGAATTAATTCGAAGCCAAATGAAGTGATTCGAATGAATTCGAAGCTAAATCATGTGATTCGAATGAATTCGAAGCTAAGTCATGTGATTCGAATGAATTCGAAGCTAAATGAAGTGATTCGAATGAATTCGAAGCTAAATCATGTGATTCGAATGAAATGAATGCTAATTCATGTGTTTCGAATGAATTCGAAGCTAAATGAGGTGATTCGAATGAATCCGAAGCTAAATCACATGTTTCGCATGATTTTGATGCTAAATCTTGTGTCTGATATGAATTTGAAGCTAATTCGTGTGTTTCGAATGAATTCGAAGCTAAATGAAGTGGTTCGAATGAATTCGAAGCTAAATCATGTGATTCGAATGAATACCAATCTAAATCATTTGTTTCGCATTATGTTGAAGCTAAATCACGTCTTTCGCATGAATTTGAATCTAAGTCATGTGTTTCGCATGAATTTGAAGCTAAATCATGTGTTTTGCATGAAATTGAAGCTGAATCAAGTGTTTCGCATGAATTCGAAACTAAATCATGTGATTCAAATGAATTCGAAGCTAAATCTTGTGATTCGAATGAATTCGAAGCTAAATCATGTGTTTCGCACGAATTCGAATCTGAATCATGTGCTTCGCATGAATTTGAAGCTAAATCATGTCTTTCGCATGAATTTGAATCTAAGTCATGTGTTTCGCATGAATTCGATGCTGAATCATGTGTTTCGCATGAATTCGAAGCTAAATCATGTGTTTCGAATGAATTCGAAGATAAATAATTTGTTTCGCATGAATTTGAAGCTGAATCATGTGTTTCGCATGAATTTGAAGCTAAATCTTGTGTCTCACATGAATTTGAAGCTAATTCGTGTGTTTCGAACGAATTCGAAGCTAAATCATGTGTTTCACATGAATTCGAATCTGAATCATGTGATTCGCATGAATTCGAAGCTAAGTCATGAGTTTCGCACGAATTCGAAGCTGAATCATGTGCTTCGCATGAATTTGAAGCTAAATCACGTGTTTCGCATGGATTTGAAGCTAAATCATGTGTCTCGCAAGTTTTTTAACCTAATTCATTAGTTTCGAATGAATTCGAAGCTAAATCATTAGTTTCGAATGAATTCGAAGCTAAATCATGCGTTTCGCATGAATTCGAAGCTAAATCATGTGTTTCACATGAATTCGAATCTGAATCATGTATTTCGCATGAATTCGAAGATAAATCATCTGTTTCGCATGAATTCGAAGCTGAATCACGTGTTTCGCTTGAATTTGAAGCTGAATCACGTGTTTCGCATGAATTAGAAACTAAATCATGTGATTCGAATGAATTCGAAGCTAAATCTTGTGATTCGCACGAATTCGTAGCTGAATCATGTGCGTCACATGAATTTGAGGATAAATCACGTGTTTCGCATGAATTTGAAGCAAATTCATGTTTTTCGAATGAATTCGAAGCTAAATGAAGTGGTTCGAATGAATTCGAAGCTAAATGAGGTGATTCGAATGAATCCGAAGCTAAATCACATGTTTCGCATGATTTTGAAGCTAAATCTTGTGTCTCACATGAATTTAAAGCTAATTCGTGTGTTTCGAATGAATTCGATGCTAAATCATGTGTTTCGAATGAATTCGAAGCTAAGTCATGTGATTCGAATGAATTCGATGCTAAATCTTGTGATTCGTACGAATTCGAAGCTGAATCAAGTGCGTCACATGAATTTGAAGCTAAATCACGTGTTTCACATGAATTTGAAGCAAAATCTTGTGTCTCACAATAATTTGAAGCAAATTCATGTGTTTCGAGTGAATTCGAATCTAAATGAAGTGGTTCGAATGAATTCGAAGCTAAATCAGGCGATTCGAATGAATTCGAAGCTAAATCATGTGTTTCGCACGAATTCGAATATGAATCATGTGCTTCGCATGAATTTGAAGCTATATCACGTGTTTCGCAGGAATTTGAAGCTAAATCACGTGTGTTGCAAGAATTTGAACCTAAATCATGTGTTTCGCATGAATTCGAAGCTAAATCATGTGTTTCGTATGAATTTGAAGTTCAGTCATGTCTTTCGCATGAATTTGAATCTAAGTCATGTGTTTCGCATGAATTCGATGCTGAATCATGTGTTTCGCATGAATTCGTAGCTAAATCATGTGTTTCGAATGAATTTGAAGCTGAATCATGTGTTTTGCATGAATTTGAAGCTAAATCATGTCTTTCGCATGAATTTGAATCTAAGTCATGTGTTTCGCATGAATTCGATGCTGAATCATGTGTTTCGCATGAATTCGAAGCTAAATCATGTGTTTCGAATGAATTCGAAGATAAATCATTTGTTTCGCATGAATTTGAAGCTGAATCATGTGTTTCGCATGAATTTGAAGCTAAATCTTGTGTCTCACATGAATTTGAAGCTAATTCGTGTGTTTCGAACGAATTCGAAGCTAAATCATGTGTTTCACATGAATTCGAATCTGAATCATGTGATTCGCATGAATTCGAAGCTAAGTCATGAGTTTCGCACGAATTCGAAGCTGAATCATGTGCTTCGCATGAATTTGAAGCTAAATCACGTGTTTCGCATGGATTTGAAGCTAAATCATGTGTCTCGCAAGTTTTTTAACCTAATTCATTAGTTTCGAATGAATTCGAAGCTAAATCATTAGTTTCGAATGAATTCGAAGCTAAATCATGCGTTTCGCATGAATTCGAAGCTAAATCATGTGTTTCACATGAATTCGAATCTGAATCATGTATTTCGCATGAATTCGAAGATAAATCATCTGTTTCGCATGAATTCGAAGCTGAATCACGTGTTTCGCTTGAATTTGAAGCTGAATCACGTGTTTCGCATGAATTAGAAACTAAATCATGTGATTCGAATGAATTCGAAGCTAAATCTTGTGATTCGCACGAATTCGTAGCTGAATCATGTGCGTCACATGAATTTGAGGATAAATCACGTGTTTCGCATGAATTTGAAGCAAATTCATGTTTTTCGAATGAATTCGAAGCTAAATGAAGTGGTTCGAATGAATTCGAAGCTAAATGAGGTGATTCGAATGAATCCGAAGCTAAATCACATGTTTCGCATGATTTTGAAGCTAAATCTTGTGTCTCACATGAATTTAAAGCTAATTCGTGTGTTTCGAATGAATTCGATGCTAAATCATGTGTTTCGAATGAATTCGAAGCTAAGTCATGTGATTCGAATGAATTCGATGCTAAATCTTGTGATTCGTACGAATTCGAAGCTGAATCAAGTGCGTCACATGAATTTGAAGCTAAATCACGTGTTTCACATGAATTTGAAGCAAAATCTTGTGTCTCACAATAATTTGAAGCAAATTCATGTGTTTCGAGTGAATTCGAGTCTAAATGAAGTGGTTCGAATGAATTCGAAGCTAAATCAGGCGATTCGAATGAATTCGAAGCTAAATCATGTGTTTCGCACGATTTCGAATATGAATCATGTGCTTCGCATGAATTTGAAGCTATATCACGTGTTTCGCAGGAATTTGAAGCTAAATCACGTGTGTTGCAAGAATTTGAACCTAAATCATGTGTTTCGCATGAATTCGAAGCTAAATCATGTGTTTCGTATGAATTTGAAGTTCAGTCATGTCTTTCGCATGAATTTGAATCTAAGTCATGTGTTTCGCATGAATTCGAAGCTGAATC
>NW_027478138.1:0-22278 GCF_051020955.1 Megalopta genalis | reverse complement strand
GCATGGATTTGAAGCTAAACCTTCTACATAGCATTGACTTGAAGCTAAATCATATGTTTCGCTTGGATTTGAAGCTAAACCTTCTACATCGCATTGACTTGAAGATAAATCATGTGTTTTGCATGGATTAGATGCAAACTCGTTTGTTTCCCCTGCATTTGAAGCTATATCAGTTATATCGCAAGTATCTGATGCTAAATCATTTGTGTCGCATGGATTTGAAGCTAAACCTTCTACATCGCATTGATTTGAAGCTAAATCGTGTGTTTTGCATGGATTTTATGCTAACTCGTTTGTTTCCCCTGCATTTGAAGCTATATCAGTTATATTGCAAGTATCTGATGCTAAATCATTTGATTCGCATGGATTTGTAGCTAAACCTTCTACATCGCATTGATTTGAAGCTAAATCATGTGTTTCGCTTGGATTTGAAGCTATACCGTCTACATCGCATTGACTTGAAGCTAAATCATGTGTTTTGCATGGATTTAATGCTAACTCGTTTGTTTCCCCGGCATTTGAAGCTACATCACTTATATCGCAAGTATCTGAAGCTAAATCATGTGTTTCGCTTGGATTTGAAGCTATACCGTCTACATCGCATTGACTTGAAGCTAAATCATGTGTTTTGCATGGATTTAATGCTAACTCGTTTGTTTCCCCGGCATTTGAAGCTACATCACTTATATCGCAAGTATCTGAAGCTAAATCATGTGTTTCGCTTGAATTTGAAGCTATACCTTCTACATCGCATTGATTTGATGCTAAAACATGTGTATCGCACGGATTTTGAAGCTAAACCTTCTACAGCGCATTGATTTGAAGCTAAATCATATATTTCGCTTGAATTTGAAGCTAAACCTTCTACATCGCATTGATTTGCAGCTAAATCATGTGTTTTGCATGGATTTGAATCTAAACCTTCTACATAGCATTGATTTGAAGCTAAATCATGTGTTTCGCATGGCTTTGACGATAACTCGTTTGTTTCGCATGCATTTGTAGCTATATCATTTATATCCCAAGCATTTGAATCCAAATCATTTGTGGCGCATGGATTTGAAGCTAAACCTTCTACATCGTATTGATTTGATGGTAAATCATGTGTATCGCATGGATTTTGAAGCTAACTCGTTTGATTCGTCTGCATTTGAAGCAATATCACTTATATCGCATGTCTCTGAAGCTAAATCATTTGCGTCGCATGGATTTGAAGTTAAACCTTCTACATAGCATTGATTTGCAGCTAAATCATATTTTTCGCATGGATTTGAGGATAAATCGTATGCTTCTTCTGCATTTGAATCTAAATCACTTATATCGCAAATATCTGAACCTGAATCATTTGTTTCGTATGGATTTGAAGCTAAAGCTTCTACATCGCTTTGATTTGAAGCAAAATCATCTGTTTCGCTTGGATTTGAAGCTAACTCGTCTGTTTCGTCTGCATTTGAAGCTATATCACTTATATCGCAAGTATCTGAAGCTAAATCATTTGTGTCGCATGGATTTGAAGCTAACTCGTTTGTTTCGTCTGCATTTGAAACTATATAATTTATATCGCAAGGATTTGAAGCCAAATCATTTGTGTCGCATGGATTTGAAGCTAAACCTTCTACATCGCATTGATTAGTTGCTACATCATGTGTACCGCATGGATGTGCATCTAAACATTCTACATCGCATTGATTTGCAGCTAAATCATGTGTTCCGCATGGATTTGAATCTAAACCTTCTACATAGCATTGACTTGAAGTTAAATCATGTGTTTCGCATGGCTTTGACGATAACTCGTTTGTTATATCGCAAGGATTTGAAGCCAAATCTTTTGTGGCGCATCGATTTGAAGCTAATTCTTCTATATCGTATTCATTTGATGCTAAATCATGTGTATCGCATGGATTTTGAAATTAACTCGTTTGATTCGTCTGCATTTGAAGCAATATCACTTATACCGCATGTCTCTGAAGCTAAATCATTTGCGTCGCATTGATTTGAAGTTAAACCTTCTACATAGCATTGATTTGAAGCTAAATCATGTGATTCTCATGGATTTGAAGATACCTCGTTTGTTTCGTCTGCATCTGAAGCTATATCACTTATATCGCAAGTATCTGAAGCTAAATCATTAGTTTCGCATGCATTTGAAGCTAAACATTCTACATCGCATAGATTTGAAGCTAGCTCGTTTGCTTCGTCTGCAGTTGAAGCTATATCACAAGCTAGTTGAAGCTATATACCAAGTGTTTGATGCTAAATCATATGTTTTGTATGGATTTGTATCTAAGCCTTCTACATCGCATTGATTTGGAGCTAAATCATGTGTTTCGCTTGGATTTGAAGCTAAACCTTCTACATCGCATTGATTTGAAGCTAAATCATGTGTTTTGCATGGATTTGATGCTAACTCGTTTGTTTCCCCTGCATTTGAAGCTATATCAGTTTTATCGCAAGTATCTCAACCTAAATCATTTGTTTCGCATGAATTTGAAGCTAAACCTTCTACATCGCATTGGTTTGAAGATAATTCATGTGATTCGCTTGGATTCGAAGCCAAGTCGTTGGTTTCGTCTGCATTTGTGGCTATATCACTTATATCCCAAGTGTTTGAAGCTAAATCATTTGTTTCGCATGGATTTGAAGCTAAACCTTATACATCGCATTGATTTAAAGCTAAATCATGTGTTTTGCATGGATTTGATGCTAACTCGTTTGTTTCCCCTGCATTTGAAGCTATATCAGTTTTATCGCAAGTATCTCAACCTAAATCATTTGTTTCGCATGAATTTGAAGCTAAACCTTCGACATCGCATTGGTTTGAAGATAATTCATGTGATTCGCTTGGATTCGAAGCCAAGTCGTTGGTTTCGTCTGCATTTGTGGCTATATCACTTATATCCCAAGTGTTTGAAGCTAAATCATTTGTTTCGCATGGATTTGAAGCTAAACCTTATACATCGCATTGATTTAAAGCTAAATCATGTGTTTCGCGTGGATTGGAAGCTAACTCGTTTGTTTCGCATGCATTTGTAGCTATATCATTTATATCGCAAGCATTTGAAGCCAAATCATTTGCGTCGCATGGATTTGAAGCTAAACCTTCTACAAGGCATTGACTTGAAGCTTAATCATGTGTTTGCATGGATTTGAAGCAAAGTCGTTCGTTTCGCCTGCATTTGACGCTATATCACTTACATCTCAAGTATCTGAAGCTAAATCATTTGTTTCGCATGTATTTGAAGCTAAACCTTCTACATCGCATTGGTTTGAAGCTAAATCACGTGTTTCGCTTGGATTTGAAGCTAAGTCGTTTGTTTCGTCTGTATTTGAAGGTATAACACTTATATCGTAAGTATCTGATGCTCAATCATTGGTTTCGCATGGATTTGAAGCTAAACCTTCTACATCGCATTGATTTGAAGCTAAATCATGTGTTTCGCTTGGATTTGAAGCTAAGTCGTTTGTTTCGTCTGCATTTGAAGGTATAACACTTATATCGTAATTATCTGAAGCTCAATCATTTGTGTCGCATAGATTTGAAGCTAAACCTTCTACATAGTACTGATTTGAATCTTATTCACGTGTTTTGCGTGGGTTTGAAGCTAAGTCGTTTGTTTTCGCTGCATTTGAAGCTATATCACTTATATCGCAAGTATCTGATGCTAAATCATTTGTTTCGCATGGATTTGAAACTAGACCTTCTATATCGCATTGATTTGAAGCTTAATCATGTGTTTTGCATGGATCTCAAGCTAACTCGTTTGATTCCCCTGCATTTGAAGCTATGTCACTTATATCGCAAGCATATGAAGCTAAATCATTGGTATCGCATGGAATTGATGCTAAACCTTCTACATGGAATAGATTTGAAGCTAACTCGTTTGTTTCGTCTTCATTTGAATCTATATCAGTAATATCGCAAGTATTTGAGGACAAATCATGTGTTTTGCATGGATTTGAAGCTAACTCGTTTTTATATCCTGTATTTGAAGCTATATCACTTATGTCGCAAGTATCTGAACCTAAATCATTTGTTTCGCATAGATTTGAAGCTAAACCTTCTACATCGCATTGATTTGCTGCTACATCATGTGTTTCGCATGGATTGGAAGCTAGCTCGTTTGCTTCGCATGGAGTTGAAGCTATATAACCTACATCCCAAGTGTTTGAAGCTCAATCATCTGTTTCGCATAGATATGAAGCTAAACCTTCTACATTCCATTGATTTGAAGATAAATTATGTGTCGGATGGATTTTAAGCTAAACCTCTACATCGCATTGTTTTGCAGTTGAATCATATTTTTCGCATGAGTTTTTATGCTAACTCGTTTGTTTCTCCTGCCTTTGACGCTGTGTCACTTATATCGCAAGTATCTGATACTATATAATTTGTTTCGCATAGATTTGAAGATAAATCTTGTACATCACATTGATTTGCAGCTAAATCATGTGTATCGCATGCATTTGAAGCTAACTCGTTTGTTTCGTCTGCATTTGAAGCTATATCACTTATATCGCAAGTATCTGAAGCTAAATCATTTGTGTTGCATGGATTTGAAGCTAACTCGTTTGTTTCGTCTGCATTTGAACATATATAATTTATATCGCAAGGATTTGAAGCCGAATCATTTGTGTCGCATGGATTTGAAACTAAACCTTCCACATAGCATTGATTTGAAGCTTAATCATGAGTTTTGCATGTATTTGAAGATAACTCGTTTGTGTCCCCTGCATTTGAAGCTGTATCACTTATATCGCAAGTATCTGATGCTAAATCATATTTTTCGCGTGGATGTGCAGCTAAACCTTCTACATCGCATTGATTTGCTCCTAAATTCTGTGTTTCGCATGGATTTGAAGCTAACTCGTTTGTTTCGCATGCAGTTGAATCTATATCACCTATATCCCATGTGTTCGTAGCTCAATCTTTTGTTTCGCATGGATCTGAAGCTAAACCTTCTACATGCCATTAATTTGAAGCTAAATCACATGTTTCGCATGGATATGGAGCTGACTCGTTTGTTTCTCCTGCATTTGAAGCTATATCACTTATATTGCAAGTATCTGAAACTAAATCATTTGTTTCGCATGGATTTGAAGCTAAGCCTCCTACTTCGCATTGATTTGAAGCTAAATCATGTGTACCGCATGGATTTTGAAGCTAACTCGTTTGATTCGTCTGCATTTGACGCTATATCACTTATATCCCAATTGTTTGAAGCTAATCATGTGTATCGCATGGAATTGAATTTAACTTGTTTCGCCTGTGTTTGAAGCTATATCACTTGTATCGCGAGTATTTGGAGAAAAATCATTTGTGTCGCATTGATTTGAAGCTAAAACTTCTACATCGCATTGATTTGAAGCTAAATCATGTGTTTCGCTTGGATTTGAAGCTAAACCTTCTACATCGCATTGATTTGAAGCTAAATCATGTGTTTTGCATCGATTTGATGCTAACTCGTTCGTTTCGCCTGCATTTGATGCTATATCACTTATATCGCAAGTATCTGAAGCTAAATCATTTGTTTTGCATGGATTTGAAGCTAAACCTTCTACATCGCATTGATTTGAAGCTAAATCATGTGTTTTGCATGGATTTGATGCTAACTCGTTAGTTTCGCCTGCATTTGAAGCTATATCAGTTACATCGCAAGTATCTGATGTTAAATCATTTGTTTCGCATGGATTTGAAGGTAAACCTTCTACATCGCATTGATTTAGAGCCAAGTCATGTGTTTGTCATGGATTTGAAGCTACCTCGTTTGTTTCTCTTGCATTTGCAGCTGTAACACTTATTTCGCAAGTATCTGATGCTAAATCATTTGTTTCGCATGGATTTGAAGATAAATCTTGTACGTCGCATTGATTTGCAGCTAAATCATTGGTTTCGCATGGATCTGAAGCTAAACCTTTTACATGCCATTAATTTGAATGCTAACTCGTTTGTTTCCCCTGCATTTGAAGCTATATCAGTTATATCGCAAGTAACTGATGCTAAATAATTTGTTTCGCATGGATTGGAAGCTAAACCTTCTACATCGCATTGATTTGAAGCTAAATCATGTGTTTTGCATCGATTTGATGCTAACTCGTTTGTTTCCCCTGCATTTGAAGCTATATCAGTTATATCGCAAGTAACTGATGCTAAATAATTTGTTTCGCATGGATTGGAAGCTAAACCTTCTACATCGCATTGATTTGAAGCTAAATCATGTGTTTTGCATGGATTTGATGCTAACTCGTTTGTTTCCCCTGCATTTGAAGCTATATCAGTTATATCGCAAGTATCTGATGCTAAATCATTTGTTTCGCATGGATTTGAAGCTAAACCTTCTACATCGCATTGATTTGAAGATAAATCATGTGTTTTGCATGGACTTCATGCTAACTCGTTCGTTTCGCCTGCATTTGATGCTATATCACTTATATCGCAAGTATCTGAAGCTAAATCATTTGTTTTGCATGGATTTGAAGCTAAACCTTCTACATCGCATTGATTTGAAGCTAAATCATGTGTTTTGCATGGATTTGATGCTAACTCGTTTGTTTCCCCCGCATTTGAAGCTATATCAGTTATATCGCAAGTATTTGATGCTAAATCATTTGTTTCGCATGGATTTGAAGGTAAGCCTTCTACTTCGCATGGATTTAAAGCTAAATGATGTTTACCGCATGGATTTTGAAGCTAACTCTTTTGTTTCGCCTGCATTTGAAGCTACATCATTAATGTCGCAAGTATTTGAAGCTAAATCATTTGTGTCGCATGGATTTGAAGGTAACTCGTTAGTTTCGCCTGCATTTGAAGCTATATCAGTTACATCGCAAGTATCTGATGTTAAATCATTTGTTTCGCATGGATTTGAAGGTAAACCTTCTACATCGCATTGATTTAGAGCCAAGTCATGTGTTTGTCATGGATTTGAAGCTGCCTCGTTTGTTTCTCTTGCATTTGCAGCTGTAACACTTATTTCGCAAGTATCTGATGCTAAATCATTTGTTTCGCATGGATTTGAAGATAAATCTTGTACGTCGCATTGATTTGCAGCTAAATCATTTGTTTCGCATGGATTTGAAGCGATGCCTTCTACTTCGCATTGATTTGAAGCTAAATCATTTGTGTCGCATGGATTTGAAACTAAACCTTCCACATAGCATTGATTTGAAGCTTAATCATGAGTTTTGCATGTATTTGAAGATAACTCGTTTGTGTCCCCTGCATTTGAAGCTGTATCACTTATATCGCAAGTATCTGATGCTAAATCATATTTTTCGCGTGGATGTGCAGCTAAACCTTCTACATCGCATTGATTTGCTCCTAAATTCTGTGTTTCGCATGGATTTGAAGCTAACTCGTTTGTTTCGCATGCAGTTGAATCTATATCACCTATATCCCATGTGTTCGTAGCTCCATCTTTTGTTTCGCATGGATCTGAAGCTAAACCTTCTACATGCCATTAATTTGAATGCTAACTCGTTTGTTTCCCCTGCATTTGAAGCTATATCAGTTATATCGCAAGTAACTGATGCTAAATAATTTGTTTCGCATGGATTGGAAGCTAAACCTTCTACATCGCATTGATTTGAAGCTAAATCATGTGTTTTGCATCGATTTGATGCTAACTCGTTTGTTTCCCCTGCATTTGAAGCTATATCAGTTATATCGCAAGTATCTGATGCTAAATCATTTGTTTCGCATGGATTTGAAGCTAAACCTTCTACATCGCATTGATTTGAAGATAAATCATGTGTTTTGCATGGATTTCATGCTAACTCGTTCGTTTCGCCTGCATTTGATGCTATATCACTTATATCGCAAGTATCTGATGCTAAATCATTTGTTTCACATGGATTTGAAGGTAAGCCTTCTACTTCGCATGGATTTAAAGCTAAATGATGTTTACCGCATGGATTTTGAAGCTAACTCTTTTGTTTCGCCTGCATTTGAAGCTACATCATTAATGTCGCAAGTATTTGAAGCTAAATCATTTGTGTCGCATGGATTTGAAGGTAACTCGTTAGTTTCGCCTGCATTTGAAGCTATATCAGTTACATCGCAAGTATCTGAACCTAAATCATTTGTTTCGCATGGATTTGAAGCTATGTCTTCTATTTCGCATGGATTTAAAGATAAATTATGTGTATCGCATGGATTTTGAAGCTATCTCGTTTGATTCCTCTGCATTTGAAGCTATATCACTTATATCCCAAGTGTTTGATGCTAAATCATTTGTTTCTCATGGATTTGAATCTAAACCTTCTACTTCGCATGGATTTAAAGCTAAATGATGTGTATCGCATGGATTTTGAAGCTAACTCGTTTGATTCGTCTGCATTTGAAGCAATATCAGTTATATCGCAAGTATCTGATGCTAAATCATTTGTGTCGCATGGATTTGAAGCTAAACCTTCTACATCGCATTGATTTGAAGCTAAATCGTGTGTTTTGCATGGATTTTATGCTAACTCGTTTGTTTCCCCTGCATTTGAAGCTATATCAGTTATATTGCAAGTATCTGATGCTAAATCATTTGTTTCGCATGGATTTGTAGCTAAACCTTCTACATCGCATTGATTTGAAGCTAAATCATGTGTTTCGCTTGGATTTGAAGCTATACCTTCTACATCGCATTGACTTGAAGCTAAATCATGTGTTTTGCATGGATTTAATGCTAACTCGTTTGTTTCCCCGGCATTTGAAGCTACATCACTTATATCGCAAGTATCTGATGCTAAATCATGTGTTTCGCTTGAATTTGAAGCTATACCTTCTACATCGCATTGATTTGATGCTAAAACATGTGTATCGCACGGATTTTGAAGCTAAACCTTCTACAGCGCATTGATTTGAAGCTAAATCATATATTTCGCTTGAATTTGAAGCTAAACCTTCTACATCGCATTGATTTGCAGCTAAATCATGTGTTTTGCATGGATTTGTATCTAAACCTTCTACATAGCATTGATTTGAAGCTAAATCATGTGTTTTGCATGGCTTTGACGATAACTCGTTTGTTTCGCATGCATTTGTAGCTATATCATTTATATCCCAAGCATTTGAATCCAAATCATTTGTGGCGCATGGATTTGAAGCTAAACCTTCTACATCGTATTGATTTGATGGTAAATCATGTGTATCGCATGGATTTTGAAGCTAACTCGTTTGATTCGTCTGCATTTGAAGCAATATCACTTATATCGCATGTCTCTGAAGCTAAATCATTTGCGTCGCATGGATTTGAAGTTAAACCTTCTACATAGCATTGATTTGCAGCTAAATCATATTTTTCGCATGGATTTGAGGATAAATCGTATGCTTCTTCTGCATTTGAATCTATATCACTTATATCGCAAATATCTGAACCTGAATCATTTGTTTCGTATGGATTTGAAGCTAAAGCTTCTACATCGCTTTGATTTGAAGCAAAATCATCTGTTTCGCTTGGATTTGAAGCTAACTCGTCTGTTTCGTCTGCATTTGAAGCTATATCACTTATATCGCAAGTATCTGAAGCTAAATCATTTGTGTCGCATGGATTTGAAGCTAACTCGTTTGTTTCGTCTGCATTTGAAACTATATAATTTATATCGCAAGGATTTGAAGCCAAATCATTTGTGTCGCATGGATTTGAAGCTAAACCTTCTACATCGCATTGATTAGTTGCTACATCATGTGTACCGCATGGATGTGCATCTAAACATTCTACATCGCATTGATTTGCAGCTAAATCATGTGTTCCGCATGGATTTGAATCTAAACCTTCTACATAGCATTGACTTGAAGTTAAATCATGTGTTTCGCATGGCTTTGACGATAACTCGTTTGTTATATCGCAAGGATTTGAAGCCAAATCTTTTGTGGCGCATCGATTTGAAGCTAATTCTTCTATATCGTATTCATTTGATGCTAAATCATGTGTATCGCATGGATTTTGAAATTAACTCGTTTGATTCGTCTGCATTTGGAGCAATATCACTTATACCGCATGTCTCTGAAGCTAAATCATTTGCGTCGCATTGATTTGAAGTTAAACCTTCTACATAGCATTGATTTGAAGCTAAATCATGTGATTCTCATGGATTTGAAGATACCTCGTTTGTTTCGTCTGCATCTGAAGCTATATCACTTATATCGCAAGTATCTGAAGCTAAATCATTAGTTTCGCATGCATTTGAAGCTAAACATTCTACATCGCATAGATTTGAAGCTAGCTCGTTTGCTTCGTCTGCAGTTGAAGCTATATCACTTATATACCAAGTGTTTGATGCTAAATCATATGTTTTGTATGGATTTGTATCTAAGCCTTCTACATCGCATTGATTTGGAGCTAAATCATGTGTTTCGCTTGGATTTGAAGCTAAACCTTCTACATCGCATTGATTTGAAGCTAAATCATGTGTTTTGCATGGATTTGATGCTAACTCGTTTGTTTCCCCTGCATTTGAAGCTATATCAGTTTTATCGCAAGTATCTCAACCTAAATCATTTGTTTCGCATGGATTTGAAGCTAAGTCTTCTATTTCGCATGGATTTAAAGATAAATTATGTGTATCGCAAGGATTTGAAGCTATCTCGTTTGTTCCGTCTGCATTTCAAGCTATATCACTTATATCGCAAGTATCTGAAGCTGAATCATTGGTTTCTTATGCATTTGAAGCTAAACCTTCTACACCGCATAGATTTGAAGCTAACTCGTTTGTTTCTCCTGCATTTGAAGCTATATCACTTATATCGCCTGTATCTGATTGTTCCGTTCTGTAGGACCTCCCGTAGGCCGCTTTCGCGAAAGTTTATGGCGTGGACCAGCGAGGATCATAAAGAGACGGAAACCTTTTTTCCATCTGCAGAACATCGGTGCAGGGTCTTCCGTCTCTTTAATGACCGCGACGCGTCGTAGGCACGAAAGGCCCGAAAAAACAACACCGTCGTAAATTTGAGAATTTAACGGGTCTTGAGAAAGTTTAGTCCCAACCGTCGCGGGGACGATATCTCAGGCCCCAGGGGACCTGCCGACCACGCAACTACGCAACACCCCCCTCTCCTAGACAAGGCTCGTGTAGGATGATACGAGAGGGTGGTGACGAAAAGCTTAGAGGACACTGATTGGAAAATCGTAATCTTCGAGAAAAACCAATCAGTGCGTCCCGGCGTGGAGGTGGAGGTTCCTTCAGGGATCTCAAACGGGGGTGACCGATATAAAATAACGCGACCAGTCGGGGCGCGTACAGTAAAACGCAGAAAAACATAGTCTTCAACAATCATTCGACACTACACAGACCGAAAACACTCCGTGTACTATATCTAGTCTTCTAAATTAAAATCGTTATTTCTGTTAAAAAGTGCAACAGTCAATACCCTTCATTACCAGCCCTGTTACTTTAAGTGGGCACAGAGCATCGCGAACCACATTGTCAAATTAGAATCGGGAATTTACAACCCCCGTAGACCGAACAACGGTCGCAGTGTCGGTGCGTGATTAACACTGATGCTAAATCATTTGTTTCGCATGGATTTGAAGCTAAACCTTCTACATCGCATTGATTTGAAGCTAAATCATGTGTTTCGCTTGGATTTGAAGCTATACCTTCTACATCGCTTTGATTTGAAACTAAATCCTGTGCTTTGTATGGATTTGATGCTAACACGTTTAATTCCCCTGCATTTGAAGCTATTTCAGTTATATCGCAAGTATCTGATGTTAAATCATTTGTTTCGCATGGATTTGAAGGTAAACCTTCTACATCGCATTGATTTAGAGCCAAGTCATGTGTTTCTCATGGATTTGAAGCTACCTCGTTTGTTTCTCTTGCATTTGCAGCTGTAACACTTATTTCGCAAGTATCTGATGCTAAATCATTTGTTTCGCATGGATTTGAAGCTAAATCTTGTACGTCGCATTGATTTGCAGCTAAATCATTTGTTTCGCATGGATTTGAAGCGATGCCTTCTACTTCGCATTGATTTGAAGCTAAATCATTTGTGTCGCATGGATTTGAAACTAAACCTTCCACATAGCATTGATTTGAAGCTTAATCATGAGTTTTGCATGTATTTGAAGATAACTCGTTTGTGTCCCCTGCATTTGAAGCTGTATCACTTATATCGCAAGTATCTGATGCTAAATCTTATTTTTCGCGTGGATGTGCAGCTAAACCTTCTACATCGCATTGATTTGCTCCTAAATTCTGTGTTTCGCATGGATTTGAAGCTAACTCGTTTGTTTCGCATGCAGTTGAATCTATATCACCTATATCCCATGTGTTCGTAGCTCAATCTTTTGTTTCGCATGGATCTGAAGCTAAACCTTCTACATGCCATTAATTTGAAGCTAAATCACATGTTTCGCATGGATATGGAGCTGACTCGTTTGTTTCTCCTGCATTTGAAGCTATATCACTTATATTGCAAGTATCTGAAACTAAATCATTTGTTTCACATGGATTTGAAGCTAAGCCTCCTACTTCGCATTGATTTGAAGCTAAATCATGTGTACCGCATGGATTTTGAAGCTAACTCGTTTGATTCGTCTGCATTTGACGCTATATCACTTATATCCCAATTGTTTGAAGCTAATCATGTGTATCGCATGGAATTGAATTTAACTTGTTTCGCCTGTGTTTGAAGCTATATCACTTGTATCGCGAGTATTTGGAGAAAAATCATTTGTGTCGCATTGATTTGAAGCTAAAACTTCTACATCGCATTGATTTGAAGCTAAATCATGTGTTTCGCTTGGATTTGAAGCTAAACCTTCTACATCGCATTGATTTGAAGCTAAATCATGTGTTTTGCATCGATTTGATGCTAACTCGTTCGTTTCGCCTGCATTTGATGCTATATCACTTATATCGCAAGTATCTGAAGCTAAATCATTTGTTTTGCATGGATTTGAAGCTAAACCTTCTACATCGCATTGATTTGAAGCTAAATCATGTGTTTTGCATGGATTTGATGCTAACTCGTTTGTTTCCCCTGCATTTGAAGCTATATCAGTTATATCGCAAGTATCTGATGCTAAATCATTTGTTTCGCATGGATTTGAAGCTAAACCTTCTACATCGCATTGATTTGAAGATAAATCATGTGTTTTGCATGGACTTCATGCTAACTCGTTCGTTTCGCCTGCATTTGATGCTATATCACTTATATCGCAAGTATCTGAAGCTAAATCATTTGTTTTGCATGGATTTGAAGCTAAACCTTCTACATCGCATTGATTTGAAGCTAAATCATGTGTTTTGCATGGATTTGATGCTAACTCGTTTGTTTCCCCCGCATTTGAAGCTATATCAGTTATATCGCAAGTATCTGATGCTAAATCATTTGTTTCCCATGGATTTGAAGGTAAGCCTTCTACTTCGCATGGATTTAAAGCTAAATGATGTTTACCGCATGGATTTTGAAGCTAACTCTTTTGTTTCGCCTGCATTTGAAGCTACATCATTAATGTCGCAAGTATTTGAAGCTAAATCATTTGTGTCGCATGGATTTGAAGGTAACTCGTTAGTTTCGCCTGCATTTGAAGCTATATCAGTTACATCGCAAGTATCTGATGTTAAATCATTTGTTTCGCATGGATTTGAAGGTAAACCTTCTACATCGCATTGATTTAGAGCCAAGTCATGTGTTTGTCATGGATTTGAAGCTACCTCGTTTGTTTCTCTTGCATTTGCAGCTGTAACACTTATTTCGCAAGTATCTGATGCTAAATCATTTGTTTCGCATGGATTTGAAGATAAATCTTGTACGTCGCATTGATTTGCAGCTAAATCATTTGTTTCGCATGGATTTGAAGCGATGCCTTCTACTTCGCATTGATTTGAAGCTAAATCATTTGTGTCGCATGGATTTGAAACTAAACCTTCCACATAGCATTGATTTGAAGCTTAATCATGAGTTTTGCATGTATTTGAAGATAACTCGTTTGTGTCCCCTGCATTTGAAGCTGTATCACTTATATCGCAAGTATCTGATGCTAAATCATATTTTTCGCGTGGATGTGCAGCTAAACCTTCTACATCGCATTGATTTGCTCCTAAATTCTGTGTTTCGCATGGATTTGGAGCTAACTCGTTTGTTTCGCATGCAGTTGAACCTATATCACCTATATCCCATGTGTTCGTAGCTCAATCTTTTGTTTCGCATGGATCTGAAGCTAAACCTTTTACATGCCATTAATTTGAATGCTAACTCGTTTGTTTCCCCTGCATTTGAAGCTATATCAGTTATATCGCCAGTAACTGATGCTAAATAATTTGTTTCGCATGGATTGGAAGCTAAACCTTCTACATCGCATTGATTTGAAGCTAAATCATGTGTTTTGCATGGATTTGATGCTAACTCGTTTGTTTCCCCTGCATTTGAAGCTATATCAGTTATATCGCAAGTATCTGATGCTAAATCATTTGTTTCGCATGGATTTTAAGCTAAACCTTCTACATCGCATTGATTTGAAGATAAATCATGTGTTTTGCATGGACTTCATGCTAACTCGTTCGTTTCGCCTGCATTTGATGCTATATCACTTATATCGCAAGTATCTGAAGCTAAATCATTTGTTTTGCATGGATTTGAAGCTAAACCTTCTACATCGCATTGATTTGAAGCTAAATCATGTGTTTTGCATGGATTTGATGCTAACTCGTTTGTTTCCCCCGCATTTGAAGCTATATCAGTTATATCGCAAGTATTTGATGCTAAATCATTTGTTTCGCATGGATTTGAAGGTAAGCCTTCTACTTCGCATGGATTTAAAGCTAAATGATGTTTACCGCATGGATTTTGAAGCTAACTCTTTTGTTTCGCCTGCATTTGAAGCTACATCATTAATGTCGCAAGTATTTGAAGCTAAATCATTTGTGTCGCATGGATTTGAAGGTAACTCGTTAGTTTCGCCTGCATTTGAAGCTATATCAGTTACATCGCAAGTATCTGATGTTAAATCATTTGTTTCGCATGGATTTGAAGGTAAACCTTCTACATCGCATTGATTTAGAGCCAAGTCATGTGTTTGTCATGGATTTGAAGCTGCCTCGTTTGTTTCTCTTGCATTTGCAGCTGTAACACTTATTTCGCAAGTATCTGATGCTAAATCATTTGTTTCGCATGGATTTGAAGATAAATCTTGTACGTCGCATTGATTTGCAGCTAAATCATTTGTTTCGCATGGATTTGAAGCGATGCCTTCTACTTCGCATTGATTTGAAGCTAAATCATTTGTGTCGCATGGATTTGAAACTAAACCTTCCACATAGCATTGATTTGAAGCTTAATCATGAGTTTTGCATGTATTTGAAGATAACTCGTTTGTGTCCCCTGCATTTGAAGCTGTATCACTTATATCGCAAGTATCTGATGCTAAATCATATTTTTCGCGTGGATGTGCAGCTAAACCTTCTACATCGCATTGATTTGCTCCTAAATTCTGTGTTTCGCATGGATTTGAAGCTAACTCGTTTGTTTCGCATGCAGTTGAATCTATATCACCTATATCCCATGTGTTCGTAGCTCAATCTTTTGTTTCGCATGGATCTGAAGCTAAACCTTCTACATGCCATTAATTTGAATGCTAACTCGTTTGTTTCCCCTGCATTTGAAGCTATATCAGTTATATCGCAAGTAACTGATGCTAAATAATTTGTTTCGCATGGATTGGAAGCTAAACCTTCTACATCGCATTGATTTGAAGCGAAATCATGTGTTTTGCATGGATTTGATGCTAACTCGTTTGTTTCCCCTGCATTTGAAGCTATATCAGTTATATCGCAAGTATCTGATGCTAAATCATTTGTTTCGCATGGATTTGAAGCTAAACCTTCTACATCGCATTGATTTGAAGATAAATCATGTGTTTTGCATGGTTTTCATGCTAACTCGTTCGTTTCGCCTGCATTTGATGCTATATCACTTATATCGCAAGTATCTGAAGCTAAATCATTTGTTTTGCATGGATTTGAAGCTAACCCTTCTACATCGCATTGATTTGAAGCTAAATCATGTGTTTTGCATGGATTTGATGCTAACTCGTTTGTTTCCCCCGCATTTCAAGCTATATCAGTTATATCGCAAGTATCTGATGCTAAATCATTTGTTTCGCATGGATTTGAAGCTAAGCCTTCTACTTCGCATGGATTTAAAGCTAAATGATGTTTACCGCATGGATTCTGAAGCTAACTCTTTTGTTTCGCCTGCATTTGAAGCTACATCATTAATATCGCAAGTATTTGAAGCTAAATCATTTGTGTCGCATGGATTTGAAGGTAACTCGTTAGTTTCGCCTGCATTTGAAGCTATATCAGTTACATCGCAAGTATCTGAACCTAAATCATTTGTTTCGCATGGATTTGAAGCTATGTCTTCTATTTCGCATGGATTTAAAGATAAATTATGTGTATCGCATGGATTTTGAAGCTATCTCGTTTGTGTCCCCTGCATTTGAAGCTGTATCACTTATATCGCAAGTATCTGATGCTAAATCATATTTTTCGCGTGGATGTGCAGCTAAACCTTCTACATCGCATTGATTTGCTCCTAAATTCTGTGTTTCGCATGGATTTGAAGCTAACTCGTTTGTTTCGCATGCAGTTGAATCTATATCACCTATATCCCATGTGTTCGTTGCTCAATCTTTTGTTTCGCATGGATCTGAAGCTAAACCTTCTACATGCCATTAATTTGAAGCTAAATCACATGTTTCGCATGGATATGGAGCTGACTCGTTTGTTTCTCCTGCATTTGAAGCTATATCACTTATATTGCAAGTATCTGAAACTAAATCATTTGTTTCGCATGGATTAGAAGCTAAGCCTCCTACTTCGCATTGATTTGAAGCTAAATCATGTGTACCGCATGGATTTTGAAGCTAACTCGTTTGATTCGTCTGCATTTGACGCTATATCACTTATATCCCAATTGTTTGAAGCTAATCATGTGTATCGCATGGAATTGAATTTAACTTGTTTCGCCTGTGTTTGAAGCTATATCACTTGTATCGCGAGTATTTGGAGAAAAATCATTTGTGTCGCATTGATTTGAAGCTAAAACTTCTACATCGCATTGATTTGAAGCTAATCCTTCTACATCGCATTGATTTGAAGCTAAATCATGTGTTTCGCTTGGATTTGAAGATAAAACTTCTACATCGCATTGATTTGAAGATAAATCATGTGTTTTGCATGGATTTCATGCTAACTCGTTCGTTTCGCCTGCATTTGATGCTATATCACTTATATCGCAAGTATCTGAAGCTAAATCATTTGTTTCGCATGGCTTTGAAGCTAAACCTTCTACATCGCATTGATTTGAAGCTAAATCATGTGTTTTGCATGGATTTGATGCTAACTCGTTTGTTTCCCCCGCATTTGAAGCTATATCAGTTATATCGCAAGTATCTGATGCTAAATCATTTGTTTCGCATGGATTTGAAGCTAAGCCTTCTACTTCGCATGGATTTAAAGCTAAATGATGTTTACCGCATGGATTCTGAAGCTAACTCTTTTGTTTCGCCTGCATTTGAAGCTACATCATTAATATCGCAAGTATTTGAAGCTAAATCATTTGTGTCGCATGGATTTGAAGGTAACTCGTTAGTTTCGCCTGCATTTGAAGCTATATCAGTTACATCGCAAGTATCTGAACCTAAATCATTTGTTTCGCATGGATTTGAAGCTATGTCTTCTATTTCGCATGGATTTAAAGATAAATTATGTGTTTCGCATGGATTTTGAAGCTATCTCGTTTGTGTCCCCTGCATTTGAAGCTGTATCACTTATATCGCAAGTATCTGATGCTAAATCATATTTTTCGCGTGGATGTGCAGCTAAACCTTCTACATCGCATTGATTTGCTCCTAAATTCTGTGTTTCGCATGGATTTGAAGCTAACTCGTTTGTTTCGCATGCAGTTGAATCTATATCACCTATATCCCATGTGTTCGTTGCTCAATCTTTTGTTTCGCATGGATCTGAAGCTAAACCTTCTACATGCCATTAATTTGAAGCTAAATCACATGTTTCGCATGGATATGGAGCTGACTCGTTTGTTTCTCCTGCATTTGAAGCTATATCACTTATATTGCAAGTATCTGAAACTAAATCATTTGTTTCGCATGGATTTGAAGCTAAGCCTCCTACTTCGCATTGATTTGAAGCTAAATCATGTGTACCGCATGGATTTTGAAGCTAACTCGTTTGATTCGTCTGCATTTGACGCTATATCACTTATATCCCAATTGTTTGACGCTAATCATGTGTATCGCATGGAATTGAATTTAACTTGTTTCGCCTGTGTTTGAAGCTATATCACTTGTATCGCGAGTATTTGGAGAAAAATCATTTGTGTCGCATTGATTTGAAGCTAAAACTTCTACATCGCATTGATTTGAAGCTAATCCTTCTACATCGCATTGATTTGAAGCTAAATCATGTGTTTCGCTTCGATTTGAAGATAAACCTTCTACATCGCATTGATTTGAAGTTAAATCATGTGTTTTGCATGGATTTGATGCTAACTCGTTTGTTTCCCCTGCATTTGAAGCTATATCAGTTATATCGCAAGTATCTGATGCTAAATCATTTGTTTCGCATGGATTTGAAGCTAAACCTTCTACATCGCATTGATTTGAAGATAAATCATGTGTTTTGCATGGATTTCATGCTAACTCGTTCGTTTCGCCTGCATTTGATGCTATATCACTTATATCGCAAGTATCTGAAGCTAAATCATTTGTTTCGCATGTCTTTGAAGCTAAACCTTCTACATCGCATTGATTTGAAGCTAAATCATGTGTTTTGCATGGATTTGATGCTAACTCGTTTGTTTCCCCCGCATTTGAAGCTATATCAGTTATATCGCAAGTATCTGATGCTAAATCATTTGTTTCGCATGGATTTGAAGCTAAGCCTTCTACTTCGCATGGATTTGAAGCTAAATCATGTGTTTTGCATGGATTTGATGCTAACTCGTTTGTTTCCCCCGCATTTGAAGCTATATCAGTTATATCGCAAGTATCTGATGCTAAATCATTTGTTTCGCATGGATTTGAAGCTAAGCCTTCTACTTCGCATGGATTTAAAGCTAAATGATGTTTACCGCATGGATTCTGAAGCTAACTCTTTTGTTTCGCCTGCATTTGAAGCTACATCATTAATATCGCAAGTATTTGAAGCTAAATCATTTGTGTCGCATGGATTTGAAGGTAACTCGTTAGTTTCGCCTGCATTTGAAGCTATATCAGTTACATCGCAAGTATCTGAACCTAAATCATTTGTTTCGCATGGATTTGAAGCTATGTCTTCTATTTCGCATGGATTTAAAGATAAATTATGTGTATCGCATGGATTTTGAAGCTATCTCGTTTGTGTCCCCTGCATTTGAAGCTGTATCACTTATATCGCAAGTATCTGATGCTAAATCATATTTTTCGCGTGGATGTGCAGCTAAACCTTCTACATCGCATTGATTTGCTCCTAAATTCTGTGTTTCGCATGGATTTGAAGCTAACTCGTTTGTTTCGCATGCAGTTGAATCTATATCACCTATATCCCATGTGTTCGTTGCTCAATCTTTTGTTTCGCATGGATCTGAAGCTAAACCTTCTACATGCCATTAATTTGAAGCTAAATCACATGTTTCGCATGGATATGGAGCTGACTCGTTTGTTTCTCCTGCATTTGAAGCTATATCACTTATATTGCAAGTATCTGAAACTAAATCATTTGTTTCGCATGGATTTGAAGCTAAGCCTCCTACTTCGCATTGATTTGAAGCTAAATCATGTGTACCGCATGGATTTTGAAGCTAACTCGTTTGATTCGTCTGCATTTGACGCTATATCACTTATATCCCAATTGTTTGAAGCTAATCGTGTGTATCGCATGGAATTGAATTTAACTTGTTTCGCCTGTGTTTGAAGCTATATCACTTGTATCGCGAGTATTTGGAGAAAAATCATTTGTGTCGCATTGATTTGAAGCTAAAACTTCTACATCGCATTGATTTGAAGCTAATCCTTCTACATCGCATTGATTTGAAGCTAAATCATGTGTTTCGCTTGGATTTGAAGATAAACCTTCTACATGCCATTAATTTGAAGCTAAATCACATGTTTCGCATGGATATGGAGCTGACTCGTTTGTTTCTCCTGCATTTGAAGCTATATCACTTATATTGCAAGTATCTGAAACTAAATCAATTGTTTCGCATGGATTTGAAGCTAAGCCTCCTACTTCGCATTGATTTGAAGCTAAATCATGTGTTTTGCATGGATTTGATGCTAACTCGTTTGTTTCCCCTGCACTTGAAGCTATATCAGTTATATCGCCAGTTTTTGATGTTAAGTCATTTGTTTCGCATGGATTTGAAGCTAAACCTTCTACATCGCATTGATTTGAAGCTAAATCATTTGTTTCGCTTGGATTTGAAACTATACCTTCTACATCGCTTTGATTTGAAGCTAAATCATGTGTTTCGCTTGGATTTGAAGCTATACCTTCTACATCGCATTGATTTGCAGCTAAATCATGTGATTTGCATGGATTTGATGCTAACTCGTTTGTTTCCCCTGCATTTGAAGCTATATCAGTTATATCGCCAGTATCTGATGCTAAATCATTTGTTTCGCATGGCTTTGAAGCTAAACCTTCTACATCGCATTGATTTGAAGCTAGATTATGTGTTTTGCATGGATTTGATGCTAACTCGTTAGTTTCGCCTGCATTTGAAGCAATATCAATGTATCGCAAGTATCTGAAACAAAATCATTTGATCGCATGGATTTGAAGTTAAGCCTTCTACTTCGCATGGATTTAAAGCTAAATTATGTGTATCGCATGGATTTTGAAGCTAATCCCGTTTGATTCGTCTGCATTTGCAGCTATATCACTTATATCACATGTGTTTGTAGCTAAATCATTTGTTTCGCATGGATTTGAAGCTAAACCTTCTACGTGGCATTGATTTGAAGCTAAATCATGTGTTTTGCATGGATTTTATGCTAACTCGTTTGTTTCCCCTGCATTTGAAGCTATATCAGTTATATCGCAAGTATCTGATGCGAAATCATTTGTCTCGCATGGATTTGAAGCTAAACCTTCTACATCGCATTGATTTACAGCTAAATCATGTGATTCGCTTGGCTTTGAAGCTAACTCGTTTGTTTCGTCTGCATTTGAAGCTATATCACTTATATCCCAAGTGTTTGATGCTAAATCATTTGTTTCGCTTGGATTTGTAGCTAAACCTTCTACATCGCATTGATTTGAAGCTAAATCATGTGTTTCGCTTGGATTTGAAGCTAAACCTTCTACATCGCATTGATTTGAAGTTAAATCATGTGTTTTGCATGAATTTGATGCTAACTCGTTTGTTTCCACTGCATTTGAAGCTATCTCAGTTATATCGCAAGTATCTGATGCTTAATCTTGTGTTCCGCTTGGATATGAAGCTAAACCTTCTACATCGCATTGATTTGAAGCTAAATCATGTGTTTCGCTTGGATTTGAAGCTAAACCTTCTACATCGCATTGATTTGAAGTTAAATCATGTGTTTTGCATGGTTTTGATGCTAACTCGTTTGTTTCCCCTGCATTTGAAGCTATATCAGTTATATCGCCAGTATCTGATGCTAAATCATTTGTTTCGCATGGATTTGAAGCTAAACCTTCTACATCGCATTGATTTGAAGCTAAATCATGTGTTTTGCATGGATTTGATGCTAACTCGTTTGTTCCCCCTGCATTTGAAATTACATCAGTTATATCGCAAGTATCTGATGCTAAATCATTTGTTTCGCATGGATTTGAAGCTAAGCCTTCTACTTCGCATGGATTTAAAGCTAAATCATTTGTTTCGCATGGATTTGAAGCTAAACCTTCTACATCGCATTGACTTGCAGCTAAATCATGTGTTTCGCATGGATTTGAAGCTAACTCGGTCGTTTCGCCTGCATTTGATGCTATATCACTTATATCGCAAGTATCTGAAGCTAAATCATTTGTTTCGTATAGATTTGAAGTTTAACCTTTTACATCGCATTGTTTTGAAGCTAAATCATGTATTTCGCATGGATTTGAAGCTAATTCGTTAGTTTCGCCTGCATTTGAAGCAATATCAATGTATCGCAAGTATCTGAACCTAAATCATTTGTTTCGCATGCATTTGAAGCTAAGCCTTCTACTTCGTATCGATTTGAAGTTAAATGATCTGTATCGCATGGCTTTTGAAGCTTCCCCGTTTGATTCGTCTGCATTTCCTGCTATATCACTTATATCCCAAGTATC
>NW_027478137.1:0-22436 GCF_051020955.1 Megalopta genalis | reverse complement strand
ATACACATCATTTAGCTTTAAATCCATGCGAAGTAGAAGGCTTAGCTTCAAATCCATGCGAAACTAATGATTTAGGTTCAGATACTTGCGATACATTGATATTGCTTCAAATGCAGGCGCAACTAACGAGTTAACTTCAAATCCATGCGAAACACATGATTTAGTTGCAAATCAAGGCGATGTAGAAGGTTTAGCTTCAAGTCCATGCGAAACAAATGATTTAGCTTTAAATCCATGCGAAGTAGAAGGCTTAGCTTCAAATCCATGCGAAACTAATGATTTAGCATCAGATACTTGCGATATAACTGATATAGATTAAAATGCAGGGGGAACAAACGAGTTAGCATCAAATCCATGCAAAACACATGATTTAGCTTCACATCAATGCGATGTAGAAGGTTTTGCTTCAAATCCATGCGAAACAAATGATTTAGCATCAGATCGCGACGATATAACTGATATAGCTTCAAATGCAGGGGAAACAAACGAGTTAACATCAAATCCATGCAAAACACATGATTTAGCTGCAAATCAATGCGATGTAGATGGTTTAGCTTCAAATCCATGCGAAACAAATGATTTAGCTTTAAATCCATGCGATGTAGAAGGTTTAGCTTCAAATCCATGCGAAACAAATGATTTACCTACAAACACTTGGTATATAAGTGATATAGCAGGAAATGCAGACGAATCAAACGGGGAAGCTTCAAAATCCATGCGATACATATCATTTAACTTCAAATCGATTCGAAGTAGAAGGCTTAGCTTCAAATCCATGCAAAACACATGATTTAACTTCAAATCAATGCGACGTAGAAGGTTTAGCTTCAAATCCATGCGAAACAAATGATTTAGCATCAGATAATTGCGATATAACTGATATAGCTTCAAATGCAGACGAATCTAACGAGTTAGCATCAAAATCCATGCGATACACATCATTTAGATTTAAATCCATGCGAAGTAGAAGGCTTAGCTTCAAATCCATGCGAAACTAATGATTTAGGTTCAGATACTTGCGATACATTGATATTGCTTCAAATGCAGGCGCAACTAACGAGTTAGCTTCAAATCCATGCGAAACACATGATTTAGATGCAAATCAAGGCGATGTAGAAGGTTTAGCTTCAAGTCCATGCGAAACAAATGATTTAGCTTTAAATCCATGCGAAGTAGAAGGCTTAGCTTCAAATCCATGCGAAACAAATGATTTACCTACAAACACTTGGTATATAAGTGATATAGCAGGAAATGCAGACGAATCAAACGGGGAAGCTTCAAAATCCATGCGATACATATCATTTAACTTCAAATCGATTCGAAGTAGAAGGCTTAGCTTCAAATCCATGCAAAACACATGATTTAACTTCAAATCAATGCGACGTAGAAGGTTTAGCTTCAAATCCATGCGAAACAAATGATTTAGCTTTAAATCCATGCGATGTAGAAGGTTTAGCTTCAAATCCATGCGAAACAAATGATTTACCTACAAACACTTGGTATATAAGTGATATAGCAGGAAATGCAGACGAATCAAACGGGGAAGCTTCAAAATCCATGCGATACATATCATTTAACTTCAAATCGATTCGAAGTAGAAGGCTTAGCTTCAAATCCATGCAAAACACATGATTTAACTTCAAATCAATGCGACGTAGAAGGTTTAGCTTCAAATCCATGCGAAACAAATGATTTAGCATCAGATAATTGCGATATAACTGATATAGCTTCAAATGCAGACGAATCAAACGAGTTAGCATCAAAATCCTTGCGATACACATCATTTAGCTTTAAATCCATGCGAAGTAGAAGGCTTAGCTTCAAATCCATGCGAAACTAATGATTTAGGTTCAGATACTTGCGATACATTGATATTGCTTCAAATGCAGGCGCAACTAACGAGTTAACTTCAAATCCATGCGAAACACATGATTTAGTTGCAAATCAAGGCGATGTAGAAGGTTTAGCTTCAAGTCCATGCGAAACAAATGATTTAGCTTTAAATCCATGCGAAGTAGAAGGCTTAGCTTCAAATCCATGCGAAACTAATGATTTAGCATCAGATACTTGCGATATAACTGATATAGATTAAAATGCAGGGGGAACAAACGAGTTAGCATCAAATCCATGCAAAACACATGATTTAGCTTCACATCAATGCGATGTAGAAGGTTTTGCTTCAAATCCATGCGAAACAAATGATTTAGCATCAGATCGCGACGATATAACTGATATAGCTTCAAATGCAGGGGAAACAAACGAGTTAACATCAAATCCATGCAAAACACATGATTTAGCTGCAAATCAATGCGATGTAGATGGTTTAGCTTGAAATCCATGCGAAACAAATGATTTAGCATCAGATACTTGCGATATAACTGATATAGCTTCAAATGCAGGGGAAACAAACGAGTTTACATCAAATCCAAGCAAAACACATGATTTAGCTGCAAATCAATGCGATGTAGAAGGTTTAGCTTCAAATCCATCCGAAACAAATGACTTAACATCAAAAACTGGCGATATAACTGATATAGCTTCAAGTCCAGGGGAAACAAACGAGTTAGCATCAAATCCATGCGAAACACGTGATTTAGCTGCAAATCAATGCGATGTAGAAGGTATAGCTTCAAATCCAAGCGAAACACATGATTTAGCTTCAAATCAAAGCGATGTAGAAGGTATATCTTCAAATCCAAGCGAATCACATGATTTAGCTTCAAATCAATGCGATGTAGAAGTTATAGATTCAAATCCAAGCGAAACACATGTTTTAACTGCAAATCAATGCGATGTAAAAGGTTTAGCTTCAAATCCATGCGAAACAAATGATTTAGCTTTAAATCCATGCGATGTAGAAGGTTTAGCTTCAAATCCATGCGAAACAAATGATTTACCTACAAACACTTGGTATATAAGTGATATAGCAGGAAATGCAGACGAATCAAACGGGGAAGCTTCAAAATCCATGCGATACATATCATTTAACTTCAAATCGATTCGAAGTAGAAGGCTTAGCTTCAAATCCATGCAAAACACATGATTTAACTTCAAATCAATGCGACGTAGAAGGTTTAGCTTCAAATCCATGCGAAACAAATGATTTAGCATCAGATAATTGCGATATAACTGATATAGCTTCAAATGCAGACGAATCAAACGAGTTAGCATCAAAATCCATGCGATACACATCATTTAGCTTTAAATCCATGCGAAGTAGAAGGCTTAGCTTCTAATCCATGCGAAACTAATGATTTAAGTTCAGATACTTGCGATACATTGATATTGCTTCAAATGCAGGCGCAACTAACGAGTTAGCTTCAAATCCATGCGAAACACATGATTTAGTTGCAAATCAAGGCGATGTAGAAGGTTTAGCTTCAAGTCCATGCGAAACAAATGATTTAGCTTTAATCCATGCGAAGTAGAAGGCTTAGCTTCAAATCCATGCGAAACTAATGATTTAGCATCAGATACTTGCGATATAACTGATATAGATTAAAATTCAGGGGGAACAAACGAGTTAGCATCAAATCCATGCAAAACACATGATTTAGCTTCAAATGCGATGTAGAAGGGTTTTGCTTCAAATCCATGCGAAACAAATGATTTAGCATCAGATCGCGACGATATAACTGATATAGCTTCAAATGCAGGGGAAACAAACGAGTTAACATCAAATCCATGCAAAAACACATGATTTAGCTGCAAATCAATGCGATGTAGATGGTTTAGCTTGAAATCCATGCGAAACAAATGATTTAGCATCAGATACTTGCGATATAACTGATATAGCTTCAAATGCAGGGGAAACAAACGAGTTAACATCAAATCCATGCAAAACACATGATTTAGCTGCAAATCAATGCGATGTAGAAGGTTTAGCTTCAAATCCATGCGAAACAAATGAATTAGCATCAGATACTTGCGATAGAACTGATATAGCTTCAATTGCAGGGGAAACAAACGAATGAGCATCAAACCCATGGCAAAACACATGATTTAGCTTCAAATCAAAGCGATGTAGAAGGTATAGCTTTAAATCCAAGCGAAACACATGATTTAGCTTCAAATCAATGCGATGTAGAAGGTATAGATTCAAATCCGAGCGCAACACATGATATAGATTCAAATCAATGCGATGTAGAAGGTTTAGCTTCAAATCCATGCGAAACAAATGATTTACCTACAGACACTTGGGATATAAGTTATATAGCAGGAAATGCAGACGAATCAAACGGGGAAGCTTCAAAATCCGTGCGATACATATCATTTAACTTCAAATCGATTGGAAGTAGAAGCCTTAGCTTCAAATCCATGCGAAACAAATGATTTAGCTTCAAACACTTGCGATATAAGTGATATAGCATCAAATGCAGGCGAAACGACCGAGTTAGCTTCAAATCCATGCGAAACACATGATTTAGCTGCAAATCAATACGATGTAGAAGGTTTAGCTTAAAATCCATGCGAAACAAATGATTTAGCTTTAAATCCATGCGAAGTAGAAGGCTTAGCTTCAAATCCATGCGAAACTAATGATTTAGCATCAGATACTTGCGATATAACTGATATAGTTTCAAATGCAGGCGGAACGAACGAGTTAGCTTCAAGTCCGTGCGAAACACATGATTTAGCTGCAAATCAGTGTCATGTAGAAGGTTTAGCTTCAAATCCATGCGAAACAAATGATTTAGCATCAGATACTTGCGATATAACTGAAATAGCATCAAATGCAGGGGAAACAAACGAGTTAGCATCAATTCGATGCAAAACACATGATTTAGCTTCAAAGCAACGCGGTGCAGAAGGTATATCTTCAAATCCAAACGAAACACATGATTTAGCTTCAAATCAATGCGATGTAGAAGGTATAGCTTCAAATCCAAGCGAAACACATGATTTAGCTGCAAATCAATGCGATGTAGAGGGTTTAGCTTCAAGTCCATGCGAAACAAATGATTTAGCTTTAAATCCATGCGAAGTAGAAGGCTTAGCTTCAAATCCATGCGATACTAATGACTTAGCATCAGATACTTGCGATATAAGTGATATAGCATCAAATGCAGGCGACACGACCGAGTTAGCTTCAAATCCATGCGATACACATGATTTAGCTGCAAATCAAAACGTTGTAGAAGGTTAAGCTTCAAATCCATGCGAAACAAATGATTTAGAATCAGATACTTGCGGTAGAACTGATATAGCTTCAGATGCAGGGGAAACAAACGAGTTAGCATCAAAACCATGCAAAACACATGATTTAGCTGCAAATCAATGCGATGTAAAAGGTTTAGCTTCAAATCCAAGCGAAACACATGATTTAGCTTCAGATACTTGCGATATAAGTGATATAGCATCAAATGCAGGCGAAACGACCGAGTTAGCTTCAAATTCATGCGAAACACATGTTTTAGCTGCAAATCAATGCGATGTAAAAGGTTTAGCTTCAAATCCATGCGAAACAAATGATTTAGCTTTAAATCCATGCGATGTAGAAGGTTTAGCTTCAAATCCATGCGAAACAAATGATTTACCTACAAACACTTGGTATATAAGTGATATAGCAGGAAATGCAGACGAATCAAACGGGGAAGCTTCAAAATCCATGCGATACATATCATTTAACTTCAAATCGATTCGAAGTAGAAGGCTTAGCTTCAAATCCATGCAAAACACATGATTTAACTTCAAATCAATGCGACGTAGAAGGTTTAGCTTCAAATCCATTCGAAACAAATGATTTAGCATCAGATACTGGCGATATAACTGATATAGCTTCAAATGCAGGGGAAACAAACGAGTTAGCATCAAATCCATGCAAATCACATGATTTAGCTGCAAATCAATGCGATGAAGATGGTTTAGCTTCAAATCCATGCGAAACAAATGATTTAGCATCAGATACTTGCGGTATACCTGATATAGTTTCAGATGCAGGGGAAACAAACGAGTTAGCATCAAAACCATGCAAAACACATGATTTAGCTGCAAATCAATGCGATGTAAAATGTTTAGCTTCAAATCCAAGCGAAACACATGATTTGGCATCAGATACTTGCGATATAACTGAAATAGCTTCAAATGCAGGGGAAACAATCGAATGAGCATCAAATCCATTCCAAACACATGATTTAGCTTCAAATCAGAGCGATGTAGAAGGTATAGCTTCAAATCCAAGCGAAACGCATGATTTAGCTTCAAATCAATGCGATGTAGAAGGTTTAGCTTCAAATCCATGCGAAACAAATCATTTAGCTTCAAACACTTGCGATATAAGTGATATAGCATCAAATGCAGGCGAAACGAACGAGTTAGCTTCAAGAACATGCGAAACACATGATTTAGCTGCAAATCAGTGTCATGTAGAAGGTTTAGCTTCAAATCCATGCGAAACAAATGATTTAGCATCAGATACTTGCGATATAACTGAAATAGCTTCAAATGCAGGGGAAACAAACGAGTTAGCATCAATTCCATGCAAAACAAATGATTTAGCTTCAAAGCAACGCGGTGCAGAAGGTATATCTTCAAATCCAAACGAAACACATGATTTAGCTTCAAATCAATGCGATGTAGATGGTTTAGCTTCAAATCCATGCGAAACAAATGATTTACCTACAAACACTTGGGATATATGTGATATAGCAGGAAATGCAGACGAATCAAACGGGGAAGCTTCAAAATCCATGCGATACATATCATTTAACTTCAAATCGATACGAAGTAGAAGGCTTAGCTTCAAATCCATGCGAAACAAATGGTTTAGGTTCAGATACTTGCGATACATTGATATTGCTTCAAATGCAGACGAAACTTACGAGTTAGCTTCAAATCCATGCAAAACACATGATTTAGCTTCAAATCAGAGCGATGTAGAAGGTATAGCTTCAAATCCAAGCGAAACACATGATTTAGCTTCAAATCAATGCGATGTAGAAGGTTTAGCTTCAAATCCATGCGAAACAAATCATTTAGCTTCAAACACTTGCGATATAAGTGATATAGCATCAAATGCAGGCGAATCGAACGAGTTAGCTTCAAGTCCATGCGAAACACATGATTTAGCAGCAAATCAATGCCATGTAGAAGGTTTAGCTTCAAATCCATGCGAAACAAATGATTTAGCATCAAATCAATGCGATGTAGATGGTTTAGCTTCAAATCCATGCGAAACAAATGATTTACCTACAAACACTTGGGATATAAGTGATATAGCAGGAAATGCAGACGAATCAAACGGGGAAGCTTCAAAATCCATGCGATACATACCATTTAACTTCAAATCGATACGAAGTAGAAGGCTTAGCTTCAAATCCATGCGAAACAGATGATTTAGGTTCAGATACTTGCGATACATTGATATTGCTTCAAATGCAGGGGAAACAAACGAGTTAGCATCAATTCCATGCAAAACACATGATTTAGCTTCAAATCAAAGCGATGTAGAAGGTATATCTTCAAATCCAAACGAAACACATGATTTAGCTTCAAATCAATGCGATGTAGAAGGTATAGATTCAAATCCAAGCGCAACACATGATTTAGCTTCAAATCAATGCGATGTAGATGGTTTAGCTTCAAATCCATGCGAAACAAATGATTTACCTACAAACACTTGGGATATAAGTGATATAGCAGGAAATGCAGACGAATCAAACGGGGAAGCTTCAAAATCCATGCGATACATACCATTTAACTTCAAATCGATACGAAGTAGAAGGCTTAGCTTCAAATCCATGCGAAACAGATGATTTAGGTTCAGATACTTGCGATACATTGATATTGCTTCAAATGCAGGCGAAACTAACGAGTTAGCTTCCAATCCATGCGAAATACATGATTTAGCTTCAAATCGATGCGATGTAGAAGGTTAAACTTCAAATATATACGAAACAAATGATTTATCTTCAGATACTTGCGATATAAGTGATATAGCATCAAATGCAGGCGAAACGACCGAGTTAGCTTCAAATCCATGCGAAACACATGATTTAGCTGCAAATCAATGCGATGTAGAAGGTTTAGCTTCAAATCCATGCGAAACAAATGATTTAGCTTTAAATCCAAGCGAAGTAGAAGGCTTAGCATCAAATCCATGCGAAACAAATGATTTAGCTTCAAATACTTGCAATATAAATGATGTAGCTTTAAATGCATGCGAAACAAACGAGTTAGCTTCAAATCCAAGCAAAACATATGATTAAGCTTCAAATACATGCGAAAGACAAGATTTAGGTTCAAATTCATGCGAAACACAGGGTTTAGAGTCAAATTCATGCGAAACAAATGATTTAGCTTCAGATACTTGCGATATAAGTGATATAGCATCAAATGCAGGCGATACGAACGAGTTAGCTTCATAACCATGCGAAACACACGATTTAGTTTCAAATCAATGCGATGTAGAAGGTTTAGCTTCAAATCCAAGCGAAACAAATGATTTAGCTTCAGATACTTGCAATATAAGTGATATAGCTTCAAATGCAGACGATTCAATCGAGTTATCTTCAAAATCCATGCGATACACAACATTTAGCTTCAAATACTTGCGATATAAGTGTTATAGCTTCAAATGCAGTCCAAACAAACGAGTTAGCTTCATATCCAAGCGAAACACATGATGTAGCTTCAAATCAATGCGATGTAGAAATTTTAGCTTCAAATCAATGCGAAACAAATGATTTAGCTTCAAATACTTGGGCTATGAGTGATCATAGCTTCAAATGCAGACGAAACAAACGAGTTAGCTTCAAATCCATGCGAAACACATGACTTAGCTGCAAATGAATGCGATGTAGAAGGATTAGCTTCAAATCCATCCGAAACAAATGATTTAGTTTCAAATCAATGCGAAGTAGATGGCTTAGCTTCAAATCCACGCGAAACAAATGATTTACCTACAAACACTTGGGATATAAGTGATATAGCAGGAAATGCAGACGAATCAAACGGGGAAGCTTCAAAATCCATGCGATACATATCATTTAACTTCAAATCGATACGAAGTAGAAGGCTTAGCTTCAAATCCATGCGAAACAGATGATTTAGGTTCAGATACTTGCGATACATTGATATTGCTTCAAATGCAGGCGAAACTAACGAGTTAGCTTCCAATCCATGCGAAATACATGATTTAGCTTCAAATCGATGCGATGTAGAAGGTTAAACTTCAAATATATACGAAACAAATGATTTATCTTCAGATACTTGCGATATAAGTGATATAGCATCAAATGCAGGCGAAACGACCGAGTTAGCTTCAAATCCATGCGAAACACATGATTTAGCTGCAAATCAATGCGATGTAGAAGGTTTAGCTTCAAATCCATGCGAAACAAATGATTTAGCATCAGATACTTGCGATATAACTGATATATTATCAAATGCAGGAGGAACAAACGAGTTAGCATCAAATCCATGCAAAACACATGATTTAGCTTCAAATCAATGCGATGTAGAAGGTTTAGCTTCAAATCCAAGCGAAACAAATGATTTAGCATCAGATACTGGCGATATAACTGATATAGCTTCAAATGCAGGGGAAACAAACGTGTTAGCATCAAATCCATGCAAATCACATGATTTAGATGCAAATCAATGCGATGTAGATGATTTAGCTTCAAATCCATGCGAAACAAATGATTTAGCATCAGATACTTGCGGTATAACTGATATAGCTGCAGATGCAGGGGAAACAAACGAGATAGCGTCAATTCCATGCAAAACACAGGATTTAGCTTCAAATCAAAGCGATGTAGAAGGTATATCTTCAAATCCAAACGAAACACATGATTTAGCTTCAAATCAATGCGATGTAGAAGGTATAGCTTCATATCCAAGCGAAGCACATGATGTAGCTTCAAATCAATGCGATGTAGAAATTTTAGCTTCAAATCAATGCGAAACAAATGATTTAGCTTCAAATACTTGCAATATAAATGATGTAGCTTTAAATGCATGCGAAACAAACGAGTTAGCTTCAAATCCAAGCAAAACATATGATTAAGCTTCAAATACATGCGAAAGACAAGATTTAGGTTCAAATTCATGCGAAACACAGGGTTTAGAGTCAAATTCATGCGAAACAAATGATTTAGCTTCAGATACTTGCGATATAAGTGATATAGCATCAAATGCAGGCGATACGAACGAGTTAGCTTCATAACCATGCGAAACACACGATTTAGTTTCAAATCAATGCGATGTAGAAGGTTTAGCTTCAAATCCAAGCGAAACAAATGATTTAGCTTCAGATACTTGCAATATAAGTGATATAGCTTCAAATGCAGACGATTCAATCGAGTTATCTTCAAAATCCATGCGATACACAACATTTAGCTTCAAATACTTGCGATATAAGTGTTATAGCTTCAAATGCAGTCCAAACAAACGAGTTAGCTTCATATCCAAGCGAAACACATGATGTAGCTTCAAATCAATGCGATGTAGAAATTTTAGCTTCAAATCAATGCGAAACAAATGATTTAGCTTCAAATACTTGGGCTATGAGTGATCATAGCTTCAAATGCAGACGAAACAAACGAGTTAGCTTCAAATCCATGCGAAACACATGACTAAGCTGCAAATGAATGCGATGTAGAAGGATTAGCTTCAAATCCATCCGAAACAAATGATTTAGTTTCAAATCAATGCGAAGTAGATGGCTTAGCTTCAAATCCACGCGAAACAAATGTTTTTTCTTCAAATACTAGTGATACAAGTGATAAAGCTTCAAATGCAGACGAAACAAACGAGTTAGCTTCATATCCAAGCGAAACACATGATTTAACTTCAAATCAATGCGATGTAGAAGGTTTAGTTTCAAATCCTTGCGAAACAAATGATTTTGCTTCAAAGCAATGCGATGTAGAAGGTTTAGCTTCAAATCCATGCGAAACAAATGATTAAGCTGGAAATCAATGCTATGTAGAAGGTTTAGCTTAAAATCCATGCGAAACAAATGATTTAGCTTCAGATACTTGCGATATAAGTGATATAGCATCAAATGCAGGGGAAACTAGCGAGTTAGCTTCAAATACATTCGAATCGCGTGATTTAGATGCAAATCGATGCGATGTGGAAGTTTAGCTTCAAATCCATACGAAACAAATGATTTAGCTTCAAAAACTTGGGATATATTGATATAGCTTCAAATGCGGGCGAAACAAACGAGTTAGCTTCAAATCCAAGCGAAACACATGATTTAGCTGCAAATCAATGCGATGTAGAAGGTTTAGCTTCAAATCCATGCGAAACAATTGATTTAGCATCGGATACTTGCGATATAACTGATATTGCTTGAAATGCAGGGGAAACAAACGAGTTAGCATAAAATCCATGAAAACACATGATATAGCTTCAAATCAATGCTATGTAGAAGGTTTAGCTTCTAATTCATGCGCAACTCATGATTTGGCTACAAATAAACCAATACCAACTAGATGTCCTAGATTCAAATCCATGCGAAACTAATTATTTAGCTTCATATACTTGCGATATAAGTGATATAGCATCAAATGCAGGCGATACGAACGAGTTAGATTCATAACCATGCGAAACACATGATTTAGCTTCAAATCAATGCGATGTAGAAGGTTTAGCTTCAAATCCATGCGAAACAAATGATTTAGCTTCAAACACTTCTGATATAAGTGATATAGCTTCAAATGCAGGGGAAACTAACGAGTTACCTTCAAATCCATGCGACACAAATGATTTAGCTTCAAATACTTGCAATATAAGTGATGTAGCTTCAAATGCATGCGAAACAAACGAGTTAGCTTCAAATCCAAGCAAAACACATGATTAAGCTTCAAATACATGCGAAAGACAAGATTTAGGTTCAAATTCATGCGAAACACAGGGTTTAGATTCAAATTCATGCGAAACAAATGATTTAGCTTCAGATACTTGCGATATAAGTGATATAGCATCAAATGCAGGCGATACGAACGAGTTAGCTTCATAACCATGCGAAACACACGATTTAGTTTCAAATCAATGCGATGTAGAAGATTTAGCTTCAAATCCAAGCGAAACAAATGATTTAGCTTCAGATACTTGCAATATAAGTGATATAACTTCAAATGCAGACGATTCAATCGAGTTATCTTCAAAATCCATGCGATACACAACAATTAGCTTCTAATACTTGCGATATAAGTGTTATAGCTTCAAATGCAGTCCAGACAAACGAGTTAGCTTCATATCCAAGCGAAACACATGATGTAGACTCAAATCAATGCGATGTAGAAATTTTAGCTTCAAATCAATGCGAAGCAAATGATTTAGCTTCAAATACTTGGGCTATGAGTGATCATAGCTTCAAATGCAGACGAAACAAACGAGTTAGCTTCAAATCCATGCGAAACACATGACTTAGCTGCAAATGAATGCGATGTAGAAGGATTAGCTTCAAATCCATCCGAAACAAATGATTTAGCTTCAAACCAATGCGATGTAGAAGGTTTAGCTTCAAATCCATGCGAAACAAACGATTAAGCTGGAAATCAATGCTATGTAGAAGGTTTAGCTTCTAATTCATGCGCAACTCATGATTTAGCTACAAATAAATACCAACTAGATGTCCTAGCTTCAAATCCATGCGAAACAAATTATTTAGCTTCAGATACTTGCGATATAAGTGATATAGCACCAAATGCAGGCGATAGGAACGAGTTAGCTTCATAACCATGCGAAACACATGATTTAGCTTCAAATCAATGCGATGTAGAAGGTTTAGCTTCATATCCATGCGAAACAAATGATTTAGCTTCAGATACTTGCGATATAAGTGATATAGCATCAAATGCAGGGGAAACTAGCGAGTTAGCTTCAAATACATGCGAATCGCGTGATTTAGATGCAAATCGATGCGATTTAGAAGGTTTAGCTTCAAATCCATGCGAAACAAATGATTTAGCATCAGGTACTGGCGATATAAGTGATATAGCATCAAATACAGGCGAAACGAACGAGTTAGATTCAAATCCATGCGAAACACACGATTTAGCTTCAAATCAATGCGAAGTAGAAGGCTTAGCTTCAAATCCATGCGAAACAAATGATATAGGTTCAGATATTTGCGATACAAGTGATATAGCTTCAAATGGAGGAGGAACAAACCAGTTAGCTCTAAATCTAAGCGAAACACATGATTTAGCAGCAAATCAATGCTATGTAGTAGGTTTAGCTCCAAATCCATGCAAAACCAATGATTTAGCTTCAGATACATGCGACATAAGTGATATAGCCTCAAATGCAGACGAAACAAACGAGTTAGCTTAAACTCCAAGCCAATCACATGATTTAGCTTCAAATCAACACGATTTAGAAGGTTAAGCTACAAATCCATGCGAATCAAATGATTTAGCTACAGATACTTGCGATATAAGTGACATAGTTTCAAGTGCAGGGGAAACAAACGTGTTAGCTTCAAGATCCATGCGATACACATGATTTAGCTTCAAATCAATGCGAAGTAGAAGGCATAGCTTCAAATCCATGCGAGACAAATGATTTAGGTTCAGATACTTGCGATATGTGTGATATAGCTTCAAATGCAGGAGAAACAAACGAGTTAGCATAAGATCCATGCAAAACACACGATTTAGCTTCAAATCAATGCGATGTAGAAGGTTTAGCTTCAAATCCATGCGAAACAAATGATTTAGCATCAGATACTTGCGATATAACTGATATAGCTTCAAATGCAGGGGAAACAAACGAGTTTGCATCAAATCCATGCAAAACACATGATTTAGCTTCAAGTTAATGCGATGAAGAAGGTTTAGCTTCAAATCCAAGCGAAACACATGATTTAGCTTCAAATCAATGCGATGTAGAAGGTTTAGCTACAAATCCATGCGAAACAAATGATTTAGCATCGAACACTTGGGATATGAGTGATATAGCTTCAAATGCAGACGAATCAAACGAGTTAGATTCAAAATCCATGCGATACACATCATTTAGCTTCAAATCCATGCGAAGTAGAAGGCTTAGCATCAAATCCATGCGAAACAAATGATTTAGCTTCAAACACTTGTGATATAAGTGATATAGCTGCAAATGCAGACGAATCAAACGTGGTAGCTTCAAAATCCATGCGATACATATCATTTTGCTTCAAATCGATACGATGTAGAAGGTTTAGCTTCAAATCCATGCGAAACAAATGATTTAGCATCAAACACTTGTGATAAAAGTCATATAGCATCAAATGCAGGCGAAACGAACGAGTTAGATTCAAATCCATGCGAAACACACGATTTAGCTTCAAATCAATGCGAAGTAGAAGGCTTAGCTTCAAATCCATGCGAAACAAATGATATAGGTTCAGATATTTGCGATACAAGTGATATAGCTTCAAATGGAGGAGGAACAAACCAGTTAGCTCTAAATCTAAGCGAAACACATGATTTAGCAGCAAATCAATGCTATGTAGAAGGTTTAGCTTCAAATCCATGCAAAACCAATGATTTAGCTTCAGATACATGCGACATAAGTGATATAGCCTCAAATGCAGACGAAACAAACGAGTTAGCTTAAACTCCAAGCCAATCACATGATTTAGCTTCAAATCAACACGATTTAGAAGGTTAAGCTACAAATCCATGCGAATCAAATGATTTAGCTACAGATACTTGCGATATAAGTGACATAGTTTCAAGTGCAGGGGAAACAAACGAGTTAGCTTCAAGATCCATGCGATACACATGATTTAGCTTCAAATCAATACGAAGTAGAAGGCATAGCTTCAAATCCATGCGAGACAAATGATTTAGGTTCAGATACTTGCGATATGTGTGATATAGCTTCAAATGCAGGAGAAACAAACGAGTTAGCATAAAATCCATGCAAAACACACGATTTAGCTTCAAATCAATGCGATGTAGAAATTTTAGCTTCAAATCAATGCGAAGCAAATGATTTAGCTTCAAATACTTGGGCTATGAGTGATCATAGCTTCAAATGCAGACGAAACAAACGAGTTAGCTTCAAATCCATGCGAAACACATGACTTAGCTGCAAATGAATGCGATGTAGAAGGATTAGCTTCAAATCCATCCGAAACAAATGATTTAGCTTCAAACCAATGCGATGTAGAAGGTTTAGCTTCAAATCCATGCGAAACAAACGATTAAGCTGGAAATCAATGCTATGTAGAAGGTTTAGCTTCTAATTCATGCGCAACTCATGATTTAGCTACAAATAAATACCAACTAGATGTCCTAGCTTCAAATCCATGCGAAACAAATTATTTAGCTTCAGATACTTGCGATATAAGTGATATAGCACCAAATGCAGGCGATAGGAACGAGTTAGCTTCATAACCATGCGAAACACATGATTTAGCTTCAAATCAATGCGATGTAGAAGGTTTAGCTTCATATCCATGCGAAACAAATGATTTAGCTTCAGATACTTGCGATATAAGTGATATAGCATCAAATGCAGGGGAAACTAGCGAGTTAGCTTCAAATACATGCGAATCGCGTGATTTAGATGCAAATCGATGCGATTTAGAAGGTTTAGCTTCAAATCCATGCGAAACAAATGATTTAGCATCAGGTACTGGCGATATAAGTGATATAGCATCAAATACAGGCGAAACGAACGAGTTAGATTCAAATCCATGCGAAACACACGATTTAGCTTCAAATCAATGCGAAGTAGAAGGCTTAGCTTCAAATCCATGCGAAACAAATGATATAGGTTCAGATATTTGCGATACAAGTGATATAGCTTCAAATGGAGGAGGAACAAACCAGTTAGCTCTAAATCTAAGCGAAACACATGATTTAGCAGCAAATCAATGCTATGTAGTAGGTTTAGCTCCAAATCCATGCAAAACCAATGATTTAGCTTCAGATACATGCGACATAAGTGATATAGCCTCAAATGCAGACGAAACAAACGAGTTAGCTTAAACTCCAAGCCAATCACATGATTTAGCTTCAAATCAACACGATTTAGAAGGTTAAGCTACAAATCCATGCGAATCAAATGATTTAGCTACAGATACTTGCGATATAAGTGACATAGTTTCAAGTGCAGGGGAAACAAACGTGTTAGCTTCAAGATCCATGCGATACACATGATTTAGCTTCAAATCAATGCGAAGTAGAAGGCATAGCTTCAAATCCATGCGAGACAAATGATTTAGGTTCAGATACTTGCGATATGTGTGATATAGCTTCAAATGCAGGAGAAACAAACGAGTTAGCATAAGATCCATGCAAAACACACGATTTAGCTTCAAATCAATGCGATGTAGAAGGTTTAGCTTCAAATCCATGCGAAACAAATGATTTAGCATCAGATACTTGCGATATAACTGATATAGCTTCAAATGCAGGGGAAACAAACGAGTTTGCATCAAATCCATGCAAAACACATGATTTAGCTTCAAGTTAATGCGATGAAGAAGGTTTAGCTTCAAATCCAAGCGAAACACATGATTTAGCTTCAAATCAATGCGATGTAGAAGGTTTAGCTACAAATCCATGCGAAACAAATGATTTAGCATCGAACACTTGGGATATGAGTGATATAGCTTCAAATGCAGACGAATCAAACGAGTTAGATTCAAAATCCATGCGATACACATCATTTAGCTTCAAATCCATGCGAAGTAGAAGGCTTAGCATCAAATCCATGCGAAACAAATGATTTAGCTTCAAACACTTGTGATATAAGTGATATAGCTGCAAATGCAGACGAATCAAACGTGGTAGCTTCAAAATCCATGCGATACATATCATTTTGCTTCAAATCGATACGATGTAGAAGGTTTAGCTTCAAATCCATGCGAAACAAATGATTTAGCATCAAACACTTGTGATAAAAGTCATATAGCATCAAATGCAGGCGAAACGAACGAGTTAGATTCAAATCCATGCGAAACACACGATTTAGCTTCAAATCAATGCGAAGTAGAAGGCTTAGCTTCAAATCCATGCGAAACAAATGATATAGGTTCAGATATTTGCGATACAAGTGATATAGCTTCAAATGGAGGAGGAACAAACCAGTTAGCTCTAAATCTAAGCGAAACACATGATTTAGCAGCAAATCAATGCTATGTAGAAGGTTTAGCTTCAAATCCATGCAAAACCAATGATTTAGCTTCAGATACATGCGACATAAGTGATATAGCCTCAAATGCAGACGAAACAAACGAGTTAGCTTAAACTCCAAGCCAATCACATGATTTAGCTTCAAATCAACACGATTTAGAAGGTTAAGCTACAAATCCATGCGAATCAAATGATTTAGCTACAGATACTTGCGATATAAGTGACATAGTTTCAAGTGCAGGGGAAACAAACGAGTTAGCTTCAAGATCCATGCGATACACATGATTTAGCTTCAAATCAATACGAAGTAGAAGGCATAGCTTCAAATCCATGCGAGACAAATGATTTAGGTTCAGATACTTGCGATATGTGTGATATAGCTTCAAATGCAGGAGAAACAAACGAGTTAGCATAAAATCCATGCAAAACACACGATTTAGCTTCAAATCAATGCGATGTAGAAGGTTTGGCTTCAAATCCATGCGAAACAAATGATTTAGCATCAGATACTTGCGATATAACTGATATAGCTTCAAATGCAGGGGAAACAAACGAGTTTGCATCAAATCCATGCAAAACACATGATTTAGCTTCAAGTTAATGCGATGAAGAAGGTTTAGCTTCAAATCCAAGCGAAACACATGATTTAGCTTGAAATCAAAGCGATGTAGAAGGTATAGCTTCAAATCCAAGCGAAACACATGATTTAGCATCAGGTACTGGCGATATAAGTGATATAGCATCAAATGCAGGCGTAACGAACGAGTTAGATTCAAATCCATGCGAAACACATGATTTAGCTTCAAATCAATGCGAAGTAGAAGGCTTAGCTTCAAATCCATGCGAAACAAATGATATAGGTTCAGATATTTGCGATACAAGTGATATAGCTTCAAATGGAGGAGGAACAAACCAGTTAGCTCTAAATCTAAGCGAAACACATGATTTAGCAGCAAATCAATGCTATGTAGTAGGTTTAGCTCCAAATCCATGCAAAACCAATGATTTAGCTTCAGATACATGCGACATAAGTGATATAGCCTCAAATGCAGACGAAACAAACGAGTTAGCTTAAACTCCAAGCCAATCACATGATTTAGCTTCAAATCAACAGGATTTAGAAGGTTAAGCTACAAATCCATGTGAATCAAATGATTTAGCTACAGATACTTGCGATATAAGTGACATAGTTTCAAGTGCAGGGGAAAAGACGAGTTAGCTTCAAGATCCATGCGATACACATGGTTTAGCTTCAAATCAATGCGAAGTAGAAGGCATAGCTTCAAATCCATGCGACACAAATGATTTAGCTTCAGATACTTGCGATATAAGTGATTTAGCTCCAAATGCAGGGGAAACAAACGAGTTAGCTACAAGATCCATGCGATACACATGATTTAGCTTCAAATCAATGCGAAGTAGAAGGCTTAGGTTGAAAATCCATGCGAGACAAATGATTTAGGTTCAGATACTTGCAATATATGTGATATAGCTTCAAATGCAGGAGAAACAAACGAGTTAGCATAAAATCCATGCAAAACACACGATTTAGCTTCAAATCAATGCGATGTAGAAGGTTTAGCTTCAAATCCATGCGAAACAAACGATTTAGCATCAAACACTTGTGATATAAGTGATATAGAATCAAATGCAGGCGAAACGAACGTGTTAGCTTCAAATCCATGCAAAACACATGATTTAGCTGCAAATCAATGCGATGTAGAAGGTTTAGCTTCAAAACCAAGCGAAACACATGATTTAGCTTCAAATCAATGCGATGTAGAAGGTTTAGCTTCAAATCCATGCGAAACAAATGATTTAGCTTCAAGCACTTGTGATATAACTGATATAGCTGCAAATGCAGACGAATCAAACGGGGTAGCTTCAAAATCCATGCTATACATATCATTTAGCTTCGAATCGATACCATGTAGAAGGTTTAGCTTCAAATCCATGCGAAACACACGATTTAGCTTCAAATCAATGCGATGTAGAAGGTTTAGCTACAAATCCATGCGATACACATGTTGTAGCTGCAAATCAATGCGATGTAGAAGGTTTAGCTTCAAATCCAAGCGAAACACATGATTTAGCATCAGATACTTGCGATATAACTGAAATAGCTTCAAATGCAGGGGAAACAAACGAGTTAGCATAAAATCCATGCAAAAAACACACGATTTAGCTTCAAATCAATGCGATGTAGAAGCCTTAGCTTCAAATCCATGCGAAACAAATGATTTAGCTTCAAACACTTGCGATATAAGTGATATAGCATCAAATGCAGGCGAAACGACCGAGTTAGCTTCAAATCCATGCGAAACACATGATTTAGCTGCAAATCAATACGATGTAGAAGGTTTAGCTTAAAATCCATGCGAAACAAATGATTTAGCTTTAAATCCATGCGAAGTAGAAGGCTTAGCTTCAAATCCATGCGAAACTAATGAAATACACATGATTTAGCTTCAAATCAATGCGATGTAGAAGGTTTAGCTTCAAATCCATTCGAAACAAATGATTTAGCATCAGATACTGGCGATATAACTGATATAGCTTCAAATGCAGGGGAAACAAACGAGTTAGCATCAAATCCATGCAAATCACATGATTTAGCTGCAAATCAATGCGATGAAGATGGTTTAGCTTCAAATCCATGCGAAACAAATGATTTAGCATCAGATACTTGCGGTATACCTGATATAGCTTCAGATGCAGGGGAAACAAACGAGTTAGCATCAAAACCATGCAAAACACATGATTTAGCTGCAAATCAATGCGATGTAAAATGTTTAGCTTCAAATCCAAGCGAAACACATGATTTGGCATCAGATACTTGCGATATAACTGAAATAGCTTCAAATGCAGGGGAAACAAACGAATGAGCATCAAATCCATTCCAAACACATGATTTAGCTTCAAATCAGAGCGATGTAGAAGGTATAGCTTCAAATCCAAGCGAAACGCATGATTTAGCTTCAAATCAATGCGATGTAGAAGGTTTAGCTTCAAATCCATGCGAAACAAATCATTTAGCTTCAAACACTTGCGATATAAGTGATATAGCATCAAATGCAGGCGAAACGAACGAGTTAGCTTCAAGTCCATGCGAAACACATGATTTAGCTGCAAATCAGTGTCATGTAGAAGGTTTAGCTTCAAATCCATGCGAAACAAATGATTTAGCATCAGATACTTGCGATATAACTGAAATAGCTTCAAATGCAGGGGAAACAAACGAGTTAGCATCAATTCCATGCAAAACAAATGATTTAGCTTCAAAGCAACGCGGTGCAGAAGGTATATCTTCAAATCCAAACGAAACACATGATTTAGCTTCAAATCAATGCGATGTAGATGGTTTAGCTTCAAATCCATGCGAAACAAATGATTTACCTACAAACACTTGGGATATATGTGATATAGCAGGAAATGCAGACGAATCAAACGGGGAAGCTTCAAAATCCATGCGATACATATCATTTAACTTCAAATCGATACGAAGTAGAAGGCTTAGCTTCAAATCCATGCGAAACAAATGGTTTAGGTTCAGATACTTGCGATACATTGATATTGCTTCAAATGCAGACGAAACTTACGAGTTAGCTTCAAATCCATGCAAAACACATGATTTAGCTTCAAATCAGAGCGATGTAGAAGGTATAGCTTCAAATCCAAGCGAAACACATGATTTAGCTTCAAATCAATGCGATGTAGAAGGTTTAGCTTCAAATCCATGCGAAACAAATCATTTAGCTTCAAACACTTGCGATATAAGTGATATAGCATCAAATGCAGGCGAATCGAACGAGTTAGCTTCAAGTCCATGCGAAACACATGATTTAGCAGCAAATCAATGCCATGTAGAAGGTTTAGCTTCAAATCCATGCGAAACAAATGATTTAGCATCAAATACTTGCGATATAACTGAAATAGCTTCAAATGCAGGGGAAACAAACGAGTTAGCATCAATTCCATGCAAAACACATGATTTAGCTTCAAATCAAAGCGATGTAGAAGGTATATCTTCAAATCCAAACGAAACACATGATTTAGCTTCAAATCAATGCGATGTAGAAGGTATAGATTCAAATCCAAGCGCAACACATGATTTAGCTTCAAATCAATGCGATGTAGATGGTTTAGCTTCAAATCCATGCGAAACAAATGATTTACCTACAAACACTTGGGATATAAGTGATATAGCAGGAAATGCAGACGAATCAAACGGGGAAGCTTCAAAATCCATGCGATACATATCATTTAACTTCAAATCGATACGAAGTAGAAGGCTTAGCTTCAAATCCATGCGAAACAGATGATTTAGGTTCAGATACTTGCGATACATTGATATTGCTTCAAATGCAGGCGAAACTAACGAGTTAGCTTCCAATCCATGCGAAATACATGATTTAGCTTCAAATCGATGCGATGTAGAAGGTTAAACTTCAAATATATACGAAACAAATGATTTATCTTCAGATACTTGCGATATAAGTGATATAGCATCAAATGCAGGCGAAACGACCGAGTTAGCTTCAAATTCATGCGAAACACATGTTTTAGCTGCAAATCAATGCGATGTAAAAGGTTTAGCTTCAAATCCATGCGAAACAAATGATTTAGCTTTAAATCCATGCGATGTAGAAGGTTTAGCTTCAAATCCATGCGAAACAAATGATTTACCTACAAACACTTGGTATATAAGTGATATAGCAGGAAATGCAGACGAATCAAACGGGGAAGCTTCAAAATCCATGCGATACATATCATTTAACTTCAAATCGATTCGAAGTAGAAGGCTTAGCTTCAAATCCATGCAAAACAGATGATTTAACTTCAAATCAATGCGACGTAGAAGGTTTAGCTTCAAATCCATGCGAAACAAATGATTTAGCATCAGATAATTGCGATATAACTGATATAGCTTCAAATGCAGACGAATCAAACGAGTTAGCATCAAAATCCATGCGATACACATCATTTAGCTTTAAATCCATGCGAAGTAGAATGCTTAGCTTCAAATCCATGCGAAACTAATGATTTAGGTTCAGATACTTGCGATACATTGATATTGCTTCAAATGCAGGCGCAACTAACGAGTTAGCTTCAAATCCATGCGAAACACATGATTTAGTTGCAAATCAAGGCGATGTAGAAGGTTTAGCTTCAAGTCCATGCGAAACAAATGATTTAGCTTTAAATCCATGCGAAGTAGAAGGCTTAGCTTCAAATCCATGCGAAACTAATGATTTAGCATCAGATACTTGCGATATAACTGATATAGATTAAAATGCAGGGGGAACAAACGAGTTAGCATCAAATCCATGCAAAACACATGATTTAGCTTCA
>NW_027478136.1:0-22622 GCF_051020955.1 Megalopta genalis | reverse complement strand
ACACATGATTTAGCTTCGAATTCATTCGAATCACATGATTTATCTTCGAATTCATTCGAAACACATGATTTAGCTTCGAATACATTCGAATCACATGATTTAGCTTCGAATTAATTCGAAACACATGAATTAGCTTCAAATTCTTGCGAGACCCATGACTTAGCTTCAAATTCATGTGAAACACATGATTCAGCTTTGAATTCATGCGAAACACATGATTCAGCTTTGAATTCATGCGGAACACATGATTTAGCTCCGAATTCGTACGAAACACGTGACTGAGCTTCACATTCATACGAAAGACGTGACTCAGCTTCAAATTCTTGCGATACACACGATTTAGCTGCAAATTCATGCAAAACACGTGATTCAGCATCGAATTCATTCGAAACACATTATTTAGCTTCGAATTCATTCGAGTCACATGATTTAGCTTCGAATTAATTCGAAACACATGAATTAGCTTCAAATTCTTGCGAGACACATGACTTAGCTTCAAATTCATGCAAAACACGTGACTTAGCTTCAAATTCATGCGAAACACATGATTCAGCTTTGAATTCATGCGGAACACATGATTTAGCTTCGAATTCAATCGGAACACATGAATTAACTTCAAATTCTTGCGAATCACATGATTTAGCTTCGAATTCATTCGAAACACATGATTTAGCTTCGAATTCATTCGAAACACATGATTTAGCTTCGAATTCATTCGAATTCACATGATTTAGCTTCGAATTCATTCGAAACACATGATTTAGCTTCGAATTCATTCGAATCACATGATTTAGTTTCGAATTAATTCGAAACACATGAATTAGCTTCAAATTCTTGCGAGACACATAGTTTAGCTACAAATTCATGCGAAACACGTGATTTAGCTTGAAATTCATGCGAAACACATGATTCAGATTTGAATTCAAACAAAAAACATGATTTAGCTTCGAATTCATTCGAAACGCTTGAATTAGCTTCAAATTCTTGCGAGACACATGATTTAGCTTCATATCCATGCAAAACACATGATTCAGCTTCGAATTCATGCGAAACACGTGATTTGGCTACGAATTTATTCGAATCACATGATTTAGGTTCGAATTCATTCGACACACATGAAATAGCTTCAAATTCTTACGAGACACATGATTTAGCCGCAAATTCATGCAAAACACGGGTTTAGCTTCAAATCCTTCGAAACACATGATTCTGCTTTGAATTCATGCGGAACACATGATTTAGCTTCGAATTCATTCGAATCACATGATTTAGCTTCGAATTCATTCGAATCACATGATTTAGCTTCGAATTAATTCGAAACACATGAATTAGCTTCAAATTCTTGCGAGACACATGACTTAGCTTCAAATTCATGCAAAAGACGTGACTTAGCTTCAAATTCATGCGAAACATATGATTCAGCTTTGAATTCATGCGGAACACATGATTTAGCTTCGTATTCATTCGAAACTCTTGAATAAGCTTCAAATTCTTGCGAGACACATGATTTAGCTCCAAATTCATGCAAAACACGGGTTTAGCTTCAAATTCCTTCGAAACACTTGATTCTGCTTTGAATTCATGCGGAACACATGATTTAGCTTCGAATTCAATCGGAACACATGAATTAGCTTCAAATTCTTGCGATACACATGATTTAGCTGCAAATTCATGCAAAACACGTGATTCAGCATCGAATTCATTCGAAACACATGATTTAGCTTCGAATTCATTCGAATCACATGATTTAGCTTCGAATTAATTCGAAACACTTGAATTATCTTCAAATTCTTGCGAGACACATGACTTAGCTTCAAATTCATGCAAAACACGTGATTCAGCATCGAATTCATTCGAAACACACGATTTAGCTTCGAATTCATTCGAATCACATGATTTAGCTTCGAATTCATTCGAAACACATGATTTAGCTTCGAATTCATTCGAATCACTTGATTTAGCTTCGAAATAATTCGAAACACATGAATTAGCTTCAAATTCTTGCGAGACACATTACTTAGCTTCAAATTCGTGCAAAACACGTGACTTAGCTTCAAATTCATGCGAAACACATGATTCAGCTTTGAATTCATGCGGAACACATGATTTAGCTTCGAATTCTATCGGAACACGTGAATTAACTTCAAATTCTTGCGATACACATGATTTAGCTTCGAATTCATTCGAATCACATGAATTAGCATCGAATTCATTCGAAACACATGATTCTGCTTTGAATTCATGCGGAACACATGATTTAGCTTCGAATTCAATCGGAACGCATGAATTAGCTTCAAATTCTTGCGATACACATGATTTAGCTGCAAATTCAGGCAAAACACGTGATTCAGCATCGAATTCATTCGAAACACATGATTCTGCTTTGAATTCATGCGGAACACATGATTTAGCTTCGAATTCAATCGGAACGCATGAATTAGCTTCAAATTCTTGCGATACACATGATTTAGCTGCAAATTCAGGCAAAACACGTGATTCAGCATCGAATTCATTCGAAACACATGATTTAGCTTCGAATTCATTCGAATCACATGATTTATCTTCGAATTCATTCGAAACACATGATTTAGCTTCGAATTCATTCGAATCACATGATTTAGCTTCGAATTAATTCGAAACACATGAATTAGCTTCAAATTCTTGCGAGACACATGACTCAGCTTCAAATCCATGCAAAACACGTGACATAGCTTCAAATTCATGCGAAACACATGATTCAGCTTTGAATTCATGCGGAACACATGATTTAGCTTCGAATTCAATCGGAACACATGAATTAGCTTCAAATTGTTGCGATACACATGATTTAGCTTCAAATTCATGCGAAACATCTGATTCAGCTAAGAATTCATTCGAATCACATGATTTAGCTTCGAATTCATTCGAATCACATGATTTAGCTTCGAATTCATTCGAAACATATGAATTAGCTTCAAATTCATGCGAAACATGTGGTTTAGCTTCAAATTCATGCGAAACACGTGACTTAGCTTCAAATCCATGCGAAACACATGATTCAGCTTCGAATTCATTCGAATCACATGATTTAGCTTCGAATTCATTCGAGTCACATGATTTAGCTTCGAATTCATTCGAAACACATGATTTAGCTTCGAATTCATTCGAATCACATGATGTAGCTTCGAATTAATTCGAAACACATGAATTAGCTTCAAATTCTTGCGAGACACATGCTTTAGCTACAAATTCAAGCGAAACACGTGATTTAGCTTGAAATTCATGCGAAACACATGATTTAGATTTGAATTCATACAAAACACATGATTATCTTCGAATTCATTCGAAACACTTCAATTAGCTTCAAATTCTTGCGAGATACATGACTTAGCTTCAAATTCATGCAAAACACGTGACTTAGCTTCAAGTTCATGCGAAACAAATGATTCAGCTTTGAATTCATGCGGAACACATGATTTAGTTTCGAATTCATTCGGAACACATGAATTAGCTTCAAATTCTTGCGATGCACATGATTTACCTGCAAATTCATGCAAAACACTTGATTTAGCTTCAAATTCATGCGAAACACATGATTCAGATTCGAATTCATACAAAACACATGATTTAGCTTCGAATTCATTCAAAACTCATGCATTAGCTTCAAATTCTTGCGAGACACATGACTTAGCTTCAAATTAATGCAAAAGACGGGTTTAGCTTCAAATTCCTGCGAAACACATGATTCAGCTTCGAATTCATGCGGAACACATAATTTAGCTTCGAATTCAATAGGAACACATGAATTAGCTTCAAAATCTTGCGAAACACATGATTCAGCATAGAATTCATTCGAAACACATGATTTAGCTTCGAATTCATTTGAATCACATGATTTAGCTTCGAATTCATTCGAAACACATGATTTAGCTTCAAATTCATGCGATACACATGACTTAGCTGCAAATTCATGCAAAACACGCGATTTAGTTTCAAATTCATGCGAAACACATGATTCAGATTCGAATTCATACAAAACACATGATTTAGCTTCGAATTCATTCGAAACTCTTGCATTAGCTTCAAATTCTTGCGAGACGCATGATTTAGTTTCAAATTAATGCAAAAGAAGGGTTTAGCTTCAAATTTCTGCAAAACACATGATTCAGCTTCGAATTCATGCGGAACACATGATTTAGCTTCGTATTCAATTGGAACACATGAATTAGCTTCAAATTCTTGCGATACACATGATTTAGCTTCAAATTCATGCGAAACATCTGATTCAGCTACGAATTCTTTCGAATCACATGATTTAGCTTCGAATTCATTCGAAACACATGATTTAGCTTCGAATTCATTCGAATCACATGATTTAGCTTCAAATTAATTCGAAACACATGAATTAGCTTCAAATTCTTGCGAGACACATGACTTAGCTCCAAATTCATGCAAAAAAAGTAACTTAGCTTCGAATTCATGCGAAACACATGATTCTGCTTTGAATTCATGCGGAACACATGATTTAGCTTCGAATTCAATCGGAACACATAAATTAGCTTCAAATTCTTGTGATACACATGATTTAGCTGCAAATTCATGCAAAACACGTGATTCAACATCGAATTCATTCGAAACACATGATTTAGCTTCGAATTCATTCGAAACACATGAATTAGCTTCAAATTCATGCGAAACATGTGGTTTAGCTTCGAATTTATTCGAATCACATGATTTAGCTTCGAATTCATTCGAATCACATGATTTAGCTTCGAATTAATTCGAAACACATGAATTATCTGCAAATTCTTGCGAGACACATGGTTAGCTAAAAATTCAAGCGAAGCACGTGATTTAGCTTGAATTTCATGCGAAACACATGATTCAGATTTGGATTCATACAAAACACATAATTTAGCATCGAATTCATTCGAAACACTTGAATTAGCTTCAAATTCTTGCGAGACACATGACTTAGCTTCAAATTCATGCAAAACAAGTAACGTAGCTGCAAATTCATGCGAAACACATGATTCTGCTTTGAATTCATGCGGAACACATGATTTAGCTTCGATTTCAATCGGAACACATGAACTAACTTAAAATTCTTGCGATACACATGATTTAGCTGCAAATTAATGCAAAACACGTGATTCAGCATCGAATACATTCGAATCACATGATTTAGCTTCGAATTCATTCGAAACATATGAATTAGCTTCAAATTCATGCGAAACATGTGGTTTAGCTTCAAATTCATGCGAAACACGTGACTTAGCTTCAAATCCATGCGAAACACATGATTCAGCTCCGAATTCATTCGAATCACATGATTTAGCTTCGAATTCATTCGAATCGCATGATTTAGCTTCGAATTCATTCCAAACACATGATTTAGCTTCGAATTCATTCGAATCACATGATTTAGCTTCGAATTCATTCCAAACACATGATTTAGCTTCGAATTCATTCGAATCACATGATTTAGCTTCGAATTCATTCGAAACACATGAATTAGCTTCAAATTCATGCGAAGCATGTGGTTTAGCTTCAAATTCATGCGAAACACGTGACTTAGCTTCAAATTCATGCGAAATACATGATTCAGCTTCGAATTCATTCGAATCACATGATTTAGCTTCGAATACATTCGAATCACATGATTTAGCTTCGAATTCATCCGAAACACATGATTTAGCTTCAAATTCATGCGAAACATCTGATTCAGCTACGAATTCTTTCGAATCACATGATTTAGCTTCGAATTCATTCGAATCACATGATTTAGCTTCGAATTCATTCGAATCACATGATTTAGCTTCAAATTCCTGCGAAACACGTGACTTAGCTTCATATTCATGCGAAACACATGATTCAGCTTCGAATTCATTCGAATCACATGAATTAGTTTCAAATTCTTGCGAGACACATGGTTTAGCTAAAAATTCAAGCGAAGCACGTGATTTAGCTTGAAATTCATGCGAAACACAAGATTTGGATTTGAATTCATACAAAATACATGATTTAGCTTCGAATTCATTCGAAACACTTGAATTAGCTTCAAATTCTTGCGAGACACATGACTTAGCTTCAAATTCATGCGAAACACATGATTCTGCTTTGAATTCATGCGGAACACATGATTTAGATTTGAATTCAATCGGAACACATAAATTAGCTTCAAATTCTTGTGATACACATGATTTAGCTGCAAATTCATGCAAAACACGTGATTCAGCATCGAATTCATTCGAAACACATGATTTAGCTTCGAATTCATTCGAATCACATGATTTAGCTTCGAATTAATTCGAAACACATGAATTAGCTTCAAATTCTTGCGAGACACATGGTTTAGCTACAAATTCATGCGAAACACGTGATTTAGCTTGAAATTCATGCGAAACACATGATTCAGATTTGGACTCATACAAAACACATGATTTAGCTTCGAATTCATTTGAAACACTTGAATTAGCTTCAAATTCTTGCGAGACACATGACTTAGCTTCAAATTCATGCAAAACAAGTAACGTAGCTGCAAATTCATGCGAAACACATGATTCTGCTTTGAATTCATGCGGAACACATGATTTAGCTTCGAATTCATACGAAACACATGATTTAGTTTCGTATTCAATCGGAACACATGATTTAGCTTCGAATTCATTCGAATCACATGATTTAGCTTCGAATTCATTCGAAACATATGAATTAGCTTCAAATTCATGCGAAACATGTGGTTTAGCTTCAAATCCATGCGAAACACATGATTCAGCTTCGAATTCATTCGAATCACATGATTTAGCTTCGAATTCATTCGAATCACATGATTTAGCTTCGAATTGATTCGAAACACATGATTTAGCTTCGAATTCATTCGAATCACATGATTTAGCTTCGAATTAATTCGAAACACATGAATTAGCTTCAAATTCTTGCGGGACACATGGTTTAGCTACAAATTCAAGCGAAACACGTGATTTAGCTTGACATTGATACGAAACACATGATTTAGATTTGAATTCATACAAAACACATGATTTAGCTTCGAATTCATTCGACACACATGAATTAGCTTGAAGATCCTACGAGACACATGATTTAGTTTCAAATTCATGCGAAACACGTGATTTAGCTTCAAATTCATGCGAAACACCTGATTTAGTTTCGAATTCAATCGAAAAACATGATTCAGCTTCGAATTCATGCGGAACACATAATTTAGCTTCGAATTCAATAGGAACACATGAATTAGTTTCAAATTCTTGCGAAACACATGATTCAGCATAGAATTCATTCGAAACACATGAACTAGATACAAATTCTTGCGAGACACATGATTTTGCTTCGAATTCATTCGAATCACATGATTTAGCTTCGTATTCAATCGGAACACATGAATTAACTTCAAATTCTTGCGATACACATGATTTAGCTTCAAATTCATGCGAAAAACATGATTCAGCTTCGAATTCATTCGAATCACATGATTTAGCTTCGCATTCATTCGAATCACATAATTTAGCTTCGAATACATTCCAAACACATGATTTAGCTTCGAATTCATTCGAATCACATGATTTAGCTTCGAATTCATTCGATACACATGAATTAGCTTCAAATTCATGCGAAACACATGATTTAGCTTCAAATTCTTGCGAAACACATGATTCAGCATAGAATTCATTCGAAACACATGAACTAGCTACAAACTCTTGCGAGACACATGATTTAGCTTCGAATTCATTCGAATCACATGATTTAGCTTCGAATTCATTCGAAACACATGATTTAGCTTCGAATTCATTCGAATCACATGATTTAGCTTCGAATTCATTCGAAACACTTGATTTAGCTTCGAATTCATTCGAATCACATGATTTAGCTTCGAATTCCTTTGACACATGAATTTGCTTGAAGATCTAACGAGACACATGATTTAGTTTAAAATTCATGCGAAACACGTGATTTAGCTTCAAATTCATGCGAAACACCTGATTTAGTTTCGAATTCAATCGGATCACATGATTTAGCTTCGAATTCATACGAAACACATGATTTAGCTTCGTATTCAATCGGAACACATGAATTAGCTTCAAATTGTTGCGATACACATGATTTAGCTTCAAATTCATGCGAAACATCTGATTCAGCTAAGAATTCATTCGAATCACATGATTTAGCTTCGAATTCATTCGAATCACATGATTTAGCTTCGAATTCATTCGAAACATATGAATTAGCTTCAAATTCATGCGAAACATGTGGTTTAGCTTCAAATTCATGCGAAACACGTGACTTAGCTTCAAATCCATGCGAAACACATGATTCAGCTTCGAATTCATTCGAATCACATGATTTAGCTTCGAATTCATTCGAGTCACATGATTTAGCTTCGAATTCATTCGAAACACATGATTTAGCTTCGAATTCATTCGAATCACATGATGTAGCTTCGAATTAATTCGAAACACATGAATTAGCTTCAAATTCTTGCGAGACACATGCTTTAGCTACAAATTCAAGCGAAACACGTGATTTAGCTTGAAATTCATGCGAAACACATGATTTAGATTTGAATTCATACAAAACACATGATTATCTTCGAATTCATTCGAAACACTTCAATTAGCTTCAAATTCTTGCGAGATACATGACTTAGCTTCAAATTCATGCAAAACACGTGACTTAGCTTCAAGTTCATGCGAAACAAATGATTCAGCTTTGAATTCATGCGGAACACATGATTTAGTTTCGAATTCATTCGGAACACATGAATTAGCTTCAAATTCTTGCGATGCACATGATTTACCTGCAAATTCATGCAAAACACTTGATTTAGCTTCAAATTCATGCGAAACACATGATTCAGTTTCGAATTCATACAAAACACATGATTTAGCTTCGAATTCATTCAAAACTCATGCATTAGCTTCAAATTCTTGCGAGACACATGACTTAGCTTCAAATTAATGCAAAAGACGGGTTTAGCTTCAAATTCCTGCGAAACACATGATTCAGCTTCGAATTCATGCGGAACACATAATTTAGCTTCGAATTCAATAGGAACACATGAATTAGCTTCAAAATCTTGCGAAACACATGATTCAGCATAGAATTCATTCGAAACACATGATTTAGCTTCGAATTCATTTGAATCACATGATTTAGCTTCGAATTCATTCGAAACACATGATTTAGCTTCAAATTCATGCGATACACATGACTTAGCTGCAAATTCATGCAAAACACGCGATTTAGTTTCAAATTCATGCGAAACACATGATTCAGATTCGAATTCATACAAAACACATGATTTAGCTTCGAATTCATTCGAAACTCTTGCATTAGCTTCAAATTCTTGCGAGACGCATGATTTAGTTTCAAATTAATGCAAAAGAAGGGTTTAGCTTCAAATTTCTGCAAAACACATGATTCAGCTTCGAATTCATGCGGAACACATGATTTAGCTTCGTATTCAATTGGAACACATGAATTAGCTTCAAATTCTTGCGATACACATGATTTAGCTTCAAATTCATGCGAAACATCTGATTCAGCTACGAATTCTTTCGAATCACATGATTTAGCTTCGAATTCATTCGAAACACATGATTTAGCTTCGAATTCATACGAATCACATGATTTAGCTTCAAATTAATTCGAAACACATGAATTAGCTTCAAATTCTTGCGAGACACATGACTTAGCTCCAAATTCATGCAAAACAAGTAACTTAGCTTCGAATTCATGCGAAACACATGATTCTGCTTTGAATTCATGCGGAACACATGATTTAGCTTCGAATTCAATCGGAACACATAAATTAGCTTCAAATTCTTGTGATACACATGATTTAGCTGCAAATTCATGCAAAACACGTGATTCAACATCGAATTCATTCGAAACACATGATTTAGCTTCGAATTCATTCGAAACACATGAATTAGCTTCAAATTCATGCGAAACATGTGGTTTAGCTTCGAATTTATTCGAATCACATGATTTAGCTTCGAATTCATTCGAATCACATGATTTAGCTTCGAATTAATTCGAAACACATGAATTATCTGCAAATTCTTGCGAGACACATGGTTAGCTAAAAATTCAAGCGAAGCACGTGATTTAGCTTGAATTTCATGCGAAACACATGATTCAGATTTGGATTCATACAAAACACATAATTTAGCATCGAATTCATTCGAAACACTTGAATTAGCTTCAAATTCTTGCGAGACACATGACTTAGCTTCAAATTCATGCAAAACAAGTAACGTAGCTGCAAATTCATGCGAAGCACATGATTCTGCTTTGAATTCATGCGGAACACATGATTTAGCTTCGATTTCAATCGGAACACATGAACTAACTTAAAATTCTTGCGATACACATGATTTAGCTGCAAATTAATGCAAAACACGTGATTCAGCATCGAATTCATTCGAAACACATGATTTAGCTTCGAATTCATTCGAATCACATGATTTAGCTTCGAATTAATTCGAAACACATGAATTAGCTTCAAATTCATGCGAAGCTTCAGGTTTAGCTTCAAATTCATGCGAAACACGTGACTGAGCTTCAAATTCATGCGAAATACATGATTCAGCTTCGAATTCATTCGAATCACATGATTTAGCTTCGAATTCATTCGAATCACATGATTTAGCTTCGAATTCATGCGAAACACATGATTTAGCTTCGAATTCATTCGAATCACATGATTTAGCTTCAAATTAATTCGAAACACATGATTTAGCTTCGAATTCATTCGAATCACATGATTTAGCTTCAAATTAATTCGAAACACATGAATTAGCTTCAAATTCTTGCGAGACACATGACTTAGCTCCAAATTCATGCAAAACAAGTAACTTAGCTTCAAATTCATGCGAAACACATGATTCTGCTTTGAATTCATGCGGAACACATGATTTAGCTTCGAATTCAATCGGAACACATAAATTAGCTTCAAATTCTTGTGATACACATGATTTAGCTGCAAATGCATGCAAAACACGTGATTCAACATCGAATTCATTCGAAACACATGATTTAGCTTCGAATTCATTCGAAACACATGAATTAGCTTCAAATTCATGCGAAACATGTGGTTTAGCTTCGAATTTATTCGAAACACATGATTCAGCTACGAATTCTTTCGAATCACATGATTTAGCTTCGAATTCATTCGAATCACATGATTTAGCTTCGAATTCATGCGAAACACATGATTTAGCTTCGAATTCATTCGAATCACATGATTTAGCTTCAAATTAATTCGAAACACATGAATTAGCTTCAAATTCTTGCGATGCACATGATTTAGCTGCAAATTCATGCAAAACACGTGATTTAGCTTCGAATTCATTCGAAACATATGATTTAGCTTCGAATTCATTCGAAACACATGATTTAGCTTCAAATTCATGCGAAACATCTGATTCAGCTACGAATTCTTTCGAATCACATGATTTAGCTTCGAATTCATTCGAATCACATGATTTAGCTTCGAATTCATTCGAATCACATGATTTAGCTTCAAATTCCTGCGAAACACGTGACTTAGCTTCATATTCATGCGAAACACATGAATTAGCTTCAAATTCTTGCGAGACACATGACTTAGCTTCAAATTCATGCAAAACAAGTAACTTAGCTTGAAATTCATGCGAAACACATGATTCTGCTTTGAATTCATGCGGAACACATGATTTAGCTTCGAATTCAATCGGAACACATGAATTAGCTTCAAATTCTTGTGATACACATGATTTAGCTGCAAATTCATGAAAAACACGTGATTCAGCATCGAATTCATTGGAAACACCTGATTTAGCTTCGAATTCATTCGAATCACATGATTTAGCTTCGAATTAATTCGAAACACATGAATTAGCTTCAAATTCTTGCGAGACACATGGTTTAGCAACAAATTCATGCGAAACTCTTGATTTAGCTTCAAATTCATGCGAAACACTTGATTCTGCTTTGAATTCATTCGAAACACATGATTTAGCTTCGAATTCATTCGAATCAAATGATTTAGCTTCGAATTAATTCGAAACACATGAATTAGCTGCAAATTCTTGCGACACACATGGTTAGCTAAAAATTCAAGCGAAGCACGTGATTTAGCTTGAATTTCATGCGAAACACATGATTCAGATTTGGATTCATACAAAACACATAATTTAGCATCGAATTCATTCGAAACACTTGAATTAGCTTCAAATTCTTGCGAGACACATGACTTAGCTTCAAATTCATGCAAAACAAGTAACGTAGCTGCAAATTCATGCGTAACACATGATTCTGCTTTGAATTCATGCGAAACAAATGATTTAGCTTCATATCAATGCGAAGTAGAAGGCTTAGCTTCAAATACATGCGAAACAAATGGTTTAGCTACAAATACTTGTGATATACATTATTTAGCTACAACTGCATGTGAAACAAACGAGTTAGCTTCAAATCCATGCAAAACACATGAATTAGCTTCAAATCAATGCGATGTACAAGGTTTAGCTTCAAATCCATGCGATACACATGATTTAGCTTGAAATCAATACGATGTAGTAGGTTCAGCTTCAAATCAATGCGATATAAGTGATATAGCTTCAAAAGCAGGAGGAACAAAAGAGGCAGCTTCAACTCCATGCGAAACAAATGATTTAGCTTCAAATCAAAGCGATGTAGAAGGTTTAGCTTCAAATCAATAAGAGGTAGAAGGTTTAGCTTCAAATCAATAGAATGTAGAAGGTTTAACTTCAAATCAATGCGTTGTAGAAGGTTTAGCTTCAAATCCAAACGAAACACATGATTTAGCTTCAAATCAATTGGAAGGACAAGGCTTAGATTCAAATCCACGCGAAACAAGTGATTTAGCTTCAAATCAATGCGAAGTTGAAGGCTTAGCTTCAAATCCATGCGAAACAAATGGTTTAGCTATAAATACTTGTGATATACATTATTTAGCTACAACTGCGAGCGAAACGAACGAGTTAGCTTCAAATCCATTCGAAACACTTGATTTAGCTTGAAATCAATGCGATGTAGAAGGTTCAGCTTCAAATCCATGCGACACATATGATTTAGCTCTTAATACTTGCGATATAAGTGATATAGCTTCAAAAGCAGGAGGAACAAACGAGGTAGCTTCAATTCCATGCGAAACAAATGATTTAGCTTCATATCAATGCGAAGTAGAAGGCTTAGCTTCAAATACATGCGAAACAAATGGTTTAGCTACAAATACTTGTGATATACATTATTTAGCTACAACTGCATGTGAAACAAACGAGTCAGCTTCAAATCCATGCGAAACACATGATTTAGCTTCAAATCAATACGAAGTAGAAGGCTTATCTTCAAATTCATGCGAAACGAAAGATTCAGCTTCAAATACTTGCGATATAAGTGATATAGCTTCAAATACAGGCGAAACGAACGAGTTAGCTTCAAATCCATGCGAAACACATGATTCAGCTTCGAATTCATTCGAATCACATGATTTAGCTTCGAATTAATTCGAAACACATGAATTAGCTTCAAATTCATGCGAAGCATCTGGTTTAGCTTCAAATTCATGCGAAACACGTGACTGAGCTTCAAATTCATGCGAAATACATGATTCAGCTTCGAATTCATTCGAATCACATGATTTAGCTTCGAATTCATTCGAATCACATGATTTAGCTTCGAATTCATGCGAAACACATGATTTAGCTTCGAATTCATTCGAATCACATGATTTAGCTTCAAATTAATTCGAAACACATGAATTAGCTTCAAATTCTTGCGATGCACATGATTTAGCTGCAAATTCATGCAAAACACGTGATTTAGCTTCGAATTCATTCGAAACATATGATTTAGCTTCGAATTCATTCGAATCACATGATTTTGCTTCGAATTAATTCGAAACACATGAATTAGCTTCAAATTCTTGCGAGACAGAAGGTTTAGCAACAAATTCAAGGGTAGCACGTGATTTAGCTTGAAATTCATGCGAAACACATGATTTAGATTTGAATTCATACAAAACACATGATTTAGCTTCGAATTCATTCGAAACACTTGAATTAGCTTCAAATTCTTGCGAGACACATGACTTAGCTTCAAATTCATGCAAAACAAGTAACTTAGCTTGAAATTCATGCGAAACACATGATTCTGCTTTGAATTCATGCGGAACACATGATTTAGCTTCGAATTCAATCGGAACACATAAATTAGCTTCAAATTCTTGTGATACACATGATTTAGCTGCAAATTCATGAAAAACACGTGATTCAGCGTCGAATTCATTGGAAACACCTGATTTAGCTTCGAATTCATTCGAATCACATGATTTAGCTTCGAATTAATTCGAAACACATGAATTAGCTTCAAATTCTTGCGAGACACATGGTTTAGCTACAAATTCATGCGAAACACGTGATTTAGCTTGAATTTCATGCGAAACACATGATTCAGATTTGGATTCATACAAAACACATGATTTAGCTTCGAATTCATTCGAAACACTTGAATTAGCTTCAAATTCTTGGGAGACACATGACTTAGCTTCAAATTCATGCAAAACAAGTAACGTAGCTGCAAATTCATGCGAAACACATGATTCTGCTTTGAATTCATGCGGAACACATGATTTAGATTCGAATTCAATCGGAACACATGAATTAGCTTCAAATTCTTGCGATACACATGATTTAGCTGCAAATTAATGCAAAACACGTTATTCAGAATCGAATTCATTCGAAACACATGATTTAGCTTCGAATTCATTCGAATCACATGATTTAGCTTCGATTTAATTCGAAACACATGAATTAGTTTCAAATTCTTGCGAGACACATGGTTTAGCAACAAATTCATGCGAAACTCTTGATTTAGCTTCAAATTCATGCGAAACACTTGATTCTGCTTTGAATTCATTCGAAACACATGATTTAGCTTCGAATTCATTCGAATCAAATGATTTAGCTTCGAATTAATTCGAAACACATGAATTATCTGCAAATTCTTGCGAGACACATGGTTAGCTAAAAATTCAAGCGAAGCACGTGATTTAGCTTGAATTTCATGCGAAACACATGATTCAGATTTGGATTCATACAAAACACATAATTTAGCATCGAATTCATTCGAAACACTTGAATTAGCTTCAAATTCTTGCGAGACACATGACTTAGCTTCAAATTCATGCAAAACAAGTAACGTAGCTGCAAATTCATGCGAAACACATGATTCTGCTTTGAATTCATGCGGAACACATGATTTAGCTTCGATTTCAATCGGAACACATGAACTAACTTCAAATTCTTGCGATACACATGATTTAGCTGCAAATTAATGCAAAACACGTGATTCAGCATCGAATTCATTCGAAACACATGATTTAGCTTCGAATTCATTCGAATCACATGATTTAGCTTCGAATTAATTCGAAACACATGAATTAGCTTCAAATTCATGCGAAGCATCTGGTTTAGCTTCAAATTCATGCGAAACACGTGACTGAGCTTCAAATTCATGCGAAATACATGATTCAGCTTCGAATTCATTCGAATCACATGATTTAGCTTCGAATTCATTCGAATCACATGATTTAGCTTCGAATTCATGCGAAACACATGATTTAGCTTCGAATTCATTCGAATCACATGATTTAGCTTCAAATTAATTCGAAACACATGAATTAGCTTCAAATTCTTGCGAGACACATGGTTTAGCTAAAAATTCAAGCGAAGCACGTGATTTAGCTTGAAATTAATGCGAAACACATGATTTAGATTTGAATTCATACAAAACACATGTTTTAGCTTCGAATTCATTCGAAACACTTGAATTAGCTTCAAATTCTTGCAAGACACATGATTCTGCTTTGAATTCATGCGGAACACATGATTTAGCTTCGAATTCAATCGGAACACATGAATTAGCTTCAAATTCTTGCGATGCACATGATTTAGCTGCAAATTCATGCAAAACACGTGATTTAGCTTCGAATTCATTCGAAACATATGATTTAGCTTCGAATTCATTCGAATCACATGATTTTGCTTCGAATTAATTCGAAACACATGAATTAGCTTCAAATTCTTGCGAGACAGAAGGTTTAGCAACAAATTCAAGGGTAGCACGTTATTTAGCTTGAAATTCATGCGAAACACATGATTTAGATTTGAATTCATACAAAACACATGATTTAGCTTCGAATTCATTCGAAACACTTGAATTAGCTTCAAATTCTTGCGAGACACATGACTTAGCTTCAAATTCATGCAAAACAAGTAACTTAGCTTGAAATTCATGCGAAACACATGATTCTGCTTTGAATTCATGCGGAACACATGATTTAGCTTCGAATTCAATCGGAACACATGAATTAGCTTCAAATTCTTGTGATACACATGATTTAGCTGCAAATTCATGAAAAACACGTGATTCAGCATCGAATTCATTGGAAACACCTGATTTAGCTTCGAATTCATTCGAATCACATGATTTAGCTTCGAATTAATTCGAAACACATGAATTAGCTTCAAATTCTTGCGAGACACATGGTTTAGCTACAAATTCATGCGAAACACGTGATTTAGCTTGAATTTCATGCGAAACACATGATTCAGATTTGGATTCATACAAAACACATGATTTAGCTTCGAATTCATTCGAAAAACTTGAATTAGCTTCAAATTCTTGCGAGACACATGACTTAGCTTCAAATTCATGCAAAACAAGTAACGTAGCTGCAAATTCATGCGAAACACATGATTCTGCTTTGAATTCATGCGGAACACATGATTTAGATTCGAATTCAATCGGAACACATGAATTAGCTTCAAATTCTTGCGATACACATGATTTAGCTGCAAATTAATGCAAAACACGTTATTCAGCATCGAATTCATTCGAAACACATGATTTAGCTTCGAATTCATTCGAATCACATGATTTAGCTTCGATTTAATTCGAAACACATGAATTAGTTTCAAATTCTTGCGAGACACATGGTTTAGCAACAAATTCATGCGAAACTCTTGATTTAGCTTCAAATTCATGCGAAACACTTGATTCTGCTTTGAATTCATTCGAAACACATGATTTAGCTTCGAATTCATTCGAATCAAATGATTTAGCTTCGAATTAATTCGAAACACATGAATTAGCTGCAAATTCTTGCGAGACACATGGTTAGCTAAAAATTCAAGCGAAGCACGTGATTTAGCTTGAATTTCATGCGAAACACATGATTCAGATTTGGATTCATACAAAACACATAATTTAGCATCGAATTCATTCGAAACACTTGAATTAGCTTCAAATTCTTGCGAGACACATGACTTAGCTTCAAATTCATGCAAAACAAGTAACGTAGCTGCAAATTCATGCGAAACACATGATTCTGCTTTGAATTCATGCGAAACAAATGATTTAGCTTCATATCAATGCGAAGTAGAAGGCTTAGCTTCAAATACATGCGAAACAAATGGTTTAGCTACAAATACTTGTGATATACATTATTTAGCTACAACTGCATGTGAAACAAACGAGTTAGCTTCAAATCCATGCAAAACACATGAATTAGCTTCAAATCAATGCGATGTACAAGGTTTAGCTTCAAATCCATGCGATACACATGATTTAGCTTGAAATCAATACGATGTAGTAGGTTCAGCTTCAAATCAATGCGATATAAGTGATATAGCTTCAAAAGCAGGAGGAACAAAAGAGGCAGCTTCAACTCCATGCGAAACAAATGATTTAGCTTCAAATCAAAGCGATGTAGAAGGTTTAGCTTCAAATCAATAAGAGGTAGAAGGTTTAGCTTCAAATCAATAGAATGTAGAAGGTTTAACTTCAAATCAATGCGTTGTAGAAGGTTTAGCTTCAAATCCAAACGAAACACATGATTTAGCTTCAAATCAATTGGAAGGACAAGGCTTAGATTCAAATCCACGCGAAACAAGTGATTTAGCTTCAAATCAATGCGAAGTTGAAGGCTTAGCTTCAAATCCATGCGAAACAAATGGTTTAGCTATAAATACTTGTGATATACATTATTTAGCTACAACTGCGAGCGAAACGAACGAGTTAGCTTCAAATCCATTCGAAACACTTGATTTAGCTTGAAATCAATGCGATGTAGAAGGTTCAGCTTCAAATCCATGCGACACATATGATTTAGCTCTTAATACTTGCGATATAAGTGATATAGCTTCAAAAGCAGGAGGAACAAACGAGGTAGCTTCAATTCCATGCGAAACAAATGATTTAGCTTCATATCAATGCGAAGTAGAAGGCTTAGCTTCAAATACATGCGAAACAAATGGTTTAGCTACAAATGCTTGTGATATACATTATTTAGCTACAACTGCATGTGAAACAAACGAGTCAGCTTCAAATCCATGCGAAACACATGATTTAGCTTCAAATCAATACGAAGTAGAAGGCTTATCTTCAAATTCATGCGAAACGAAAGATTCAGCTTCAAATACTTGCGATATAAGTGATATAGCTTCAAATACAGGCGAAACGAACGAGTTAGCTTCAAATCCATGCGAAACACATGATTCAGCTTCGAATTCATTCGAATCACATGATTTAGCTTCGAATTCATTCGAATCACATGATTTAGCTTCGAATTCATTCGAAACATATGAAATAGCTTCAAATTCATGCGAAACACGTGGTTTAGCTTCAAATTCATGCGAAACACCTGATTTAGTTTCGAATTCAATCGAATCACATGATTTAGCTTCGTATTCAATCGGAACACATGAATTACCTTCAAATTGTTGCGATACACATGATTTAGCTTCAAATTCATGCGAAACATCTGATTCAGATACGAATACATTCGAATCACATGATTTAGCTTCGAATTCATTCGAAACATATGAATTAGCTTCAAATTCATGCGAAACATGTGGTTTAGCTTCAAATTCATGCGAAACACGTGACTTAGCTTCAAATCCATGCGAAACACATGATTCAGCTCCGAATTCATTCGAATCACATGATTTAGCTTCGAATTCATTCGAATCGCATGATTTAGCTTCGAATTCATTCCAAACACATGATTTAGCTTCGAATTCATTCGAATCACATGATTTAGCTTCGAATTCATTCCAAACACCTGATTTAGCTTCGAATTCATTCGAATCACATGATTTAGCTTCGAATTAATTCGAAACACATGAATTAGCTTCAAATTCTTGCGAGACACATGGTTTAGCTACAAATTCATGCGAAACACGTGATTTAGCTTGAATTTCATGCGAAACACATGATTCAGATTTGGATTCATACAAAACACATGATTTAGCTTCGAATTCATTCGAAACACTTGAATTAGCTTCAAATTCTTGGGAGACACATGACTTAGCTTCAAATTCATGCAAAACAAGTAACGTAGCTGCAAATTCATGCGAAACACATGATTCTGCTTTGAATTCATGCGGAACACATGATTTAGATTCGAATTCAATCGGAACACATGAATTAGCTTCAAATTCTTGCCATACACATGATTTAGCTGCAAATTAATGCAAAACACGTTATTCAGCATCGAATTCATTCGAAACACATGATTTAGCTTCGAATTCATTCGAATCACATGATTTAGCTTCGATTTAATTCGAAACACATGAATTAGTTTCAAATTCTTGCGAGACACATGGTTTAGCAACAAATTCATGCGAAACTCTTGATTTAGCTTCAAATTCATGCGAAACACTTGATTCTGCTTTGAATTCATTCGAAACACATGATTTAGCTTCGAATTCATTCGAATCAAATGATTTAGCTTCGAATTAATTCGAAACACATGAATTATCTGCAAATTCTTGCGAGACACATGGTTAGCTAAAAATTCAAGCGAAGCACGTGATTTAGCTTGAATTTCATGCGAAACACATGATTCAGATTTGGATTCATACAAAACACATAATTTAGCATCGAATTCATTCGAAACACTTGAATTAGCTTCAAATTCTTGCGAGACACATGACTTAGCTTCAAATTCATGCAAGACAAGTAACGTAGCTGCAAATTCATGCGAAACACACGATTCTGCTTTGAATTCATGCGGAACACATGATTTAGCTTCGATTTCAATCGGAACACATGAACTAACTTCAAATTCTTGCGATACACATGATTTAGCTGCAAATTAATGCAAAACACGTGATTCAGCATCGAATTCATTCGAAACACATGATTTAGCTTCGAATTCATTCGAATCACATGATTTAGCTTCGAATTAATTCGAAACACATGAATTAGCTTCAAATTCATGCGAAGCATCTGGTTTAGCTTCAAATTCATGCGAAACACGTGACTGAGCTTCAAATTCATGCGAAATACATGATTCAGCTTCGAATTCATTCGAATCACATGATTTAGCTTCGAATTCATTCGAATCACATGATTTAGCTTCGAATTCATGCGAAACACATGATTTAGCTTCGAATTCATTCGAATCACATGATTTAGCTTCAAATTAATTCGAAACACATGAATTAGCTTCAAATTCTTGCGAGACACATGGTTTAGCTAAAAATTCAAGCGAAGCACGTGATTTAGCTTGAAATTAATGCGAAACACATGATTTAGATTTGAATTCATACAAAACACATGTTTTAGCTTCGAATTCATTCGAAACACTTGAATTAGCTTCAAATTCTTGCAAGACACATGATTCTGCTTTGAATTCATGCGGAACACATGATTTAGCTTCGAATTCAATCGGAACACATGAATTAGCTTCAAATTCTTGCGATGCACATGATTTAGCTGCAAATTCATGCAAAACACGTGATTTAGCTTCGAATTCATTCGAAACATATGATTTAGCTTCGAATTCATTCGAATCACATGATTTTGCTTCGAATTAATTCGAAACACATGAATTAGCTTCAAATTCTTGCGAGACAGAAGGTTTAGCAACAAATTCAAGGGTAGCACGTTATTTAGCTTGAAATTCATGCGAAACACATGATTTAGATTTGAATTCATACAAAACACATGATTTAGCTTCGAATTCATTCGAAACACTTGAATTAGCTTCAAATTCTTGCGAGACACATGACTTAGCTTCAAATTCATGCAAAACAAGTAACTTAGCTTGAAATTCAGGCGAAACACATGATTCTGCTTTGAATTCATGCGGAACACATGATTTAGCTTCGAATTCAATCGGAACACATGAATTAGCTTCAAATTCTTGTGATACACATGATTTAGCTGCAAATTAATGCAAAACACGTTATTCAGCATCGAATTCATTCGAAACACATGATTTAGCTTCGAATTCATTCGAATCACATGATTTAGCTTCGATTTAATTCGAAACACATGAATTAGTTTCAAATTCTTGCGAGACACATGGTTTAGCAACAAATTCATGCGAAACTCTTGATTTAGCTTCAAATTCATGCGAAACACTTGATTCTGCTTTGAATTCATTCGAAACACATGATTTAGCTTCGAATTCATTCGAATCAAATGATTTAGCTTCGAATTAATTCGAAACACATGAATTAGCTGCAAATTCTTGCGAGACACATGGTTAGCTAAAAATTCAAGCGAAGCACGTGATTTAGCTTGAATTTCATGCGAAACACATGATTCAGATTTGGATTCATACAAAACACATAATTTAGCATCGAATTCATTCGAAACACTTGAATTAGCTTCAAATTCTTGCGAGACACATGACTTAGCTTCAAATTCATGCAAAACAAGTAACGTAGCTGCAAATTCATGCGAAACACATGATTCTGCTTTGAATTCATGCGGAACACATGATTTAGCTTCGATTTCAATCGGAACACATGAACTAGCTTCAAATTCTTGCGATACACATGATTTAGCTGCAAATTAATGCAAAACACGTGATTCAGCATCGAATTCATTCGAAACACATGATTTAGCTTCGAATTCATTCAAATCACATGATTTAGCTTCGAATTCATTCGAAACACATGATTTAGCTTCGAATTAATTCGAAACACATGAATTAGCTTCAAATTCTTGCGAGACACATGACTTAGCTTCAAATTCATGCAAAACAAGTAACGTAGCTGCAAATTCATGCGAAACACATGATTCTGCTTTGAATTCATGCGGAACACATGATTTAGCTTCGAATTCATTCCAATCACATGATTTAGCTTCGAATTCATTCGAATCACATGATTTAGCTTCGATTTAATTCGAAACACATGAATTAGTTTCAAATTCTTGCGAGACACATGATTTAGCTTCAAATTCATGCGTAATACATGATTCAGCTTCGAATTCATTCGAATCACATGATTTAGCTTCGAATTCATTCGAATCACATGATTTAGCTTCGAATTCATTCGAAACACATGAATTAGCTTCAAATTCATGCGAAACATGTGGTTTAGCTTCAAATTCATGCGAAACACGTGACTTAGCTTCAAATTCATGCGAAACACATGATTCTGTTTCGAATTCATTCGAATCACATGATTTAGCTTCGAATTCATTCGAATCTCATGATTTAGCTTCGAATTCATTCGAATCACATGATTTAGCTTCGAATTCATTCGAAAATCGTGAATTAGCTTCACATTCTTGCGATACACATGATTTATCTTCAA
>NW_027478135.1:0-23219 GCF_051020955.1 Megalopta genalis | reverse complement strand
AGTAATTGAAGCTACATCATTTGTTTCGCGCGGATTGAAGCTAATCGTTCTACATCGCATTGATTTGAAACTAAATCATTCGTTTTTCATGCAATTGAAGCTAATCCTTCTACTTCGCATTGATTTGAAGATAAATCAAGTGTTTCGCATGGATCTGTAGCTAACTCGTTTGTTCGCATGCATTTGAAGCTGTATCCCTCATATTCGCAAGCATTTGAAGCTAAATCATTCGTTTCGCATGGATTTGAAAATAAGCCTTCTACTTCGCATCGATTTGAAGCTAAATCCTGTGTTTCGCTTGGATCTGAAGCTAACGCGTTTGCTCCGCATGCAGCTGAAGCTAAATCATGTTTATCACAAGTATCTGAAGCTAAACCATTTGTTTCGCAAGAATATGATGCTAAACCATGTGTTTCGCATTAATTTAAAACTAAATCATGTACTTTGCAATGATTTGAAGATAAATCAAATGTACAGGCTGATCTAGAAGCTAAATTGTGTTCGCATGAATTTTGAGCTAAATCATGTATTTCGCATGAATTTGAAGGTAATCATGTGTTTCGCATGAATTTGAATCCTTGTCAAGTGTTTCGCATGAATTTGAAGCCATCTCGTTAGTTTCGCCTGCATTTGAAGCTAAATCATGTGTGCCGCATGGATTTGAAGCTATCTCGTTTGTTTCGCATTCAGTTGAAGCTTAATCATATATATCGCAAGTATTTGAAGCTAAACCATTTGTTTCGCATGGATTTGCAGATTCGCCATCTACTTCGCATTGATTTGATGCTGAATCATGTGTTTCGCTTGGATTTGAGGCTAACACGTTTGTTTCGCATGCAGTTGAAGCTAAATCATGAATATCATAAATATCCCAAGCTAAGCAATTTTTTAGCATGTATTCGGAGCTAACTCGTTTGATTCGCCTGCATTTGAAGCTATATTACTTATATCGCAAGTATTTGAAGCTAAATCATTTGTGTTTCATGGATTTGAAGCTCACTCTTTTGTTTCGCATGCATTTGAAGCTATATCACTTATATCGCAAACATTTGAAGCTAATTCATTCGTTTCGAGCGGATTTAAAGCTAAACATTCCTACATCGCATTGATTTGAAGTTAAACCATGTGTTTCGCTTGGACTTGAAGCTAACTCGTTTGTTTCGTCTGCATTTGAGTCTATATCACTTATATCCCAAGTGTTTGAAGCTAAATCATTTGTTTAGCATGGATTTGAAGCTAAACCTTTTTCATCGCATTGATTTGAAGTTTAATCATGTGTTTCGCATGGATTTTAAGCTAAACCTTGTACATCGCATTTATTTGAAGCTAAATCAAGTGTCTTGCTTGGATTTGAAGCTAAACCTTCTACATCGCATTGGTTTGTAGCTAAATCATGTGTTTCAGTTGTATTTGAAGCTAATTCGTTTGTTTCTCCTGCATTTGAAGCTATTTCACTTATATCGCAAGTATCTGAAGTTAAATCGTTTGTGTCGCATGGATTTGAAGCTATACCTTCTACATAGCATTGATTTGAAGCATAATCATGTACTTTGCATGGATTTAAAGCAAACCCGTTTGTTTCGCATGCATGTGAAACTATATCACTTATATTGGAAGTAATTGAAGCTACATCATTTGTTTCGAGCGGATTTGAAGCTAATCGTTCTACATCGCATTGATTTGAAACTAAATCATTTGTTTCTCATGCAATTGAAGCTAAACCTTCTACTTCGCATTGATTTGAAGATAAATCAAGTGTTTCGCATGGATTTGAAGCTAACTCGTTCGTTTCGATTGCATTTGATGCAATATCACTTATGTCGCAAGTATCTGAACCTAAATCATTTGTTTCGCATGGATTTGATGCTAAGCCTTCTACTTCGCATTGATTTGAAGCTAAATCATGTGTATCGCATGGATTTTGAAGCTAACTCGTTTGTTTCTCCTGCATTTGAAGCTATATCACTTATATCGCAATTATCTGAACCTAAATCATTTGTTTCGCATGGATTTGATGCTAAGCCTTCTACTTCGCATTGATTTGTGGCTACATAATGTGTATCACATGGATTTTGTAGCTAACTCATTTTATTCGTCTGCATTTGATGCAATATCACTTATATCGCAAGTATATGAAGCTAAATCATTTGTTTCGCATGGATTTGAAGCTAACTCGTTTGATTCGTCTGCATTTGAAGCTACATCACTTATATCCCTAGTGTTTGAAGCTAAACCATTTAATTCGCTTGGATTTGAAGCTAAGCTTTCTACTTCATATTGATTTGAAGCTGACTCATATGTTTCGCTTGGATTTAAAGCTAACTTGTTTGCTCCGCATGCAGTTGAAGCTAAATCATGTATAGCACAAATGTTTGTAGCTAAACCATTTGTTTCGCATGGATTTGAAGCTAAGCCTTCTACTTTGCATTGATTGGAAGTTAAATCACGTGTTTTGCATGGATTTGAAGCTGAACCATTTGATTCTCATGGATTTGAAGCTAAGCCTTCTACTTCGCACTGATTTGAAGCTAAATAATGTGTTTCGCATGGATTTGAAAATAAGCCTTCTACTTCAAATCGATTTGAAGCTAAATCATGTGTTTCGCATGGATTTGAAGCTAACTCGTTTCTTTCTCCTGCATTTGAAGATATATCACTTATATCTCAAGTATCTGAAGCTAAATCATTTGTTTCGCATGGATTTGATGCTAAGCCTTCTACTACGCATTGATTTGAAGCTAAATCATGTGTATCGCATGGATTTTGAAGCTAACTCGTTTGATTCGTCTGCATTTGCAGCTATATCACTTATATCCCAAGTGTTTGAAGCCAGATCATTTGATTCGAATAAATTTGAAGCTAAACCATCTACGTCACATTGCTTTGAAACTAAATCATGTGTTTCGCTTAGATTTGAACCTAAACCTTCTACATCGCATTGATTTGAAGCTAAACCTTCTACATCGCATTTATTTGAAGCTACATCACGTGTATCGCATGGATTTGAAGCAAACTCGTTTCTTTCCCCTGCATTTGAAGATATATCACTTATATAGCAAGTATCTGATGCTAAATCATTTGCTTCGCATGGATTTGAAGCAAAACCTTCTACATCGCATAGATCTGCATCTAAATCATGTGTTTCGAATGGATATGAAACTAATTCGTTTGTTTCGTCTGCATTTGAAGCTGTATCACTTATATCGCAAGTATCTGAATCTAAATCATTTGTGTGACATGGATTTGAAGCTAAATCTTCTACATAGCATTGATTTGAACCTTAATCATGTATTTTGCATGGATTTCAACCTAACTCGTTTGTTTCTCCTGCATTTGAATCTATATCACTTATATCGCATGTATCTGATGCTAAACCATTTGTTTCGCACGAATTTGAAGCTAATCCATGTGTTTCGCATGAATTTTATGCTAAATCATGTGTTTCGCATGGAATTGAAGCTAACTGATTTGTTTGGCCTGCATTTGAAACTATATCACTTCTATTGCAACTATTTGAAGCTATTTAAATTGTTTAGCATGTATTTGATGGTAAGCCTTCTACTTCGCATTGATTTGAAGATAAATCATGAGTTCCGCTCGGATATGAAGCTAACTCGTGTGTATCGCCTGCATTTGATGCTATTTCATTTATACCGCAAGTATTTGCAGGTAAATCATTTGTTTCGCAAGTATTTGGATCTAAATCTTTCGTTTCGCAAGGATTTGAATCTAAGCCTTCTACTTCGAATTGATTTGAAGTTTAATCATGTGTTTTGCATGGATTAGTAGCTAACTCGTTTGTTTCGCCTGCACTTGAAGCTATATCATTTATAAGGCAAGCATTTGAAGCTAAATCATGTGTTTCGCTTGGATTTGAAGCTAACTCGTTTGTTTCGCCTGCATTTGAAGCTATATCATTTATAAGGCAAGTATTTGAAGCTAAATCATTCGTTTCGCATGGATTTGAAGCTAAGTCTTCTACTCCGCATTCATTTGAAGCTAAATTATGTGTTTCGCTTGGATTTGGAGCTAACTCGTTTGTGTCGCCTGCATTTAAAGCTATATCATTTATAAGGCAAGTATTTGAAGCTGAACAATTTGTTTCGCATGTATTTGATTCTAAACCACATGTTTCCCATGAATTTGAACCTAAATCATGTGTGTCGCATGCATTTGAAGCTTAATCATGTGTTTTGCATGGATTTGAAGCTAACTCGTTTGTTTCGCACACATTCGAAGTTAAAACATTTATATCGCAAGATTATGAAGCAATATCGTTCGTTTCCCATGGATTTGAACATAAACTATCTACATCGCATAGATCTGCATCTAAATCATGTGTTTCGAATGGATATGAAACTAATTCGTTTGTATCGTCTGCATTTGAAGCTGTATCACTTATATCGCAAGTATCTGAATCTAAATCATTTGTGTGACATGGATTTGAAGCTAAATCTTCTACATAGCATTGATTTGAACCTTAATCATGTATTTTGCATGGATTTCAACCTAACTCGTTTGTTTCTCCTGCATTTGAATCTATATCACTTATATCGCATGTATCTGATGCTAATCCATTTGTTTCGCACGAATTTGAAGCTAATCCATGTGTTTCGCATGAATTTTATGCTAAATCATGTGTTTCGCATGGAATTGAAGCTAACTGATTTGTTTCGCCTGCATTTGAAACTATATCACTTCTATTGCAACTATTTGAAGCTAAATCTATTGCTTAGCATGTATTTGATGGTAAGCCTTCTACTTCGCATTGATTTGAAGATAAATCATGAGTTCCGCTCGGATATGAAGCTAACTCGTGTGTATCGCCTGCATTTGATGCTATTTCATTTATACCGCAAGTATTTGCAGGTAAATCATTTGTTTCGCAAGTATTTGGATCTAAATCTTTCGTTTCGCAAGGATTTGAATTCAAGCCTTCTACTTCGCATTGATTTGAAGCTAAATCATGTACATCCGCATGGATTTAGAAGCTAACTCGTTTCACTCGTCTGCATATGAAGCTGTATCACTTAAATCACAAGTGTTTGAAGCTAAATCATTCGTTTCGCATTGGGGTTGAAGTTAGGTCTTCTACTTCGCATTGATCTGATGCTAAATCATGTGTTTCGAATGGATTTTTTGCTAACTCGTTTGTTTCGCCTGCATTTGAAGCTATATCACTTATATCCCAAGTCTTTGAAGCTAAATCATTAGATTCGAATGGATTTTGTAGCTAAACCATCTACGTCACATTGCTTTGAAGCTAAATCATGTGTTTCGATTCGATTTGAAGCTAAACCTTCTACATCGCATTGATTTGAAGCTAAACCTTCTACATCGCATTGATTTGAAGCTATATCATGTGTATCGCGTGGATTTGTTGCTAACTCGTTTCTTTCCCCTGCATTTGAAGATATATCACTTATATCGCAAGCATCTGATGCTAAATCATTTGCTTCGCATGGATTTGAATCAAAACCTTCTACATTGCATAGATTTGCAGCTAAATCATGTGTTTCGCATGGATTTGAAGCTAAGCCTTCTTCTTCGCATTGATTTGTAGCCAATCCATTTGTCTTCGCATTGATTTGGAAGCTAAGTCGTTTGTTTCCCCTGCATTTGATGCAAAATCACTTATATCGCAAGTATCTGAAGCTAAATCATTTGTTTCGCATGGATTTGGTGCTAACTCGTTTGTTTCTCCTGCATTTGAACCTATATCACTTATATCGCAAGTATCTGAACCTAAATCATTTGTTTCGCATGGATTTGATGCTAAGCCTTCTACTACGCATTAATTTGAAGCTAAATCATGTGTATCGCATGGATTTTGAAGCTAACTCGTTTGATTCGTCTGCATTTGTAGCTATATCACTTATATCCCAAGTGTTTGAAGCCAGATCATTTGATTCGAATAGATTTGAAGCTAAACCATCTACGCCACATTGCTTTGAAACTAAATCATGTGTTTCGCTTAGATTTGAACCTAAACCTTCTACATCGCATTGATTTGAAGCTAAACCTTCTACATCGCATTGGTTTGTAGCTAAATCATGAGTTTCTGTTGTATTTGAAGCTAATTCGTTTGTTTCGTCTGCATTTGAAGCTTCTTCACTTATATCGCAAGTATCTGAAGTTAAATCGTTTGTGTCGCATGGATTGGAAGCTATACCTTCTACATAGCATTGATTTGAAGCATAATCATGTGTTTTGCATGGATTTGAAGCAAACTCGTTTGTTTCGCATGCATTTGAAACTATATCACTTATATTGCAAGTAATTGAAGGTACATCATTTGTTTCTCGCGGATTTGAAGCTAATCGTTCTACATCGCATTGATTTGAAACTAAATCATTTGTTTCTCATGCAATTGAAGCTAAACCGTCCACTTCGCATTGATTTGAAGATAAATCAAGTGTTTCGCATGGATTTGAAGCTAACTCATACGTTTCGATTGCATTTGATGCAATATCAATTATGTCGCAAGTATCTGAACCTAAATCATTTGTTTCGCATGGATTTGATGCTAAGCATTCTACTTCGCATTGATTTGAAGCTAAATCATGTGTATCGCATGGATTTTGAAGCTAACTCGTTCGTTTCGCCTGCATTCGAAGCTATATCACTTATATCGCAAGTATCTGAAGCTAAATCATTTGTTTTGCATGGATTTGAAGCTAAACCTTTTTCATCGCATTGATTTGAAGCTTAATCATGTGTTTCGCATGGATTTTAAGCTAAACCTTCTACATCGCATTTATTTGAAGCTACATCATGTGTCTTGCTTGGATTTGAAGCTAAACCTTCTACATCGCATTGGTTTGTAGCTAAATCATGTGTTTCAGTTGTATTTGAAGCTAATTCGTTTGTTTCGTCTGCATTTGAAGCTACTTCACTTATATCGCAAGTATCTGATGTTAAATTGTTTGTGTCGCATGGATTTGTAGCAAACTCGTTTGTTTCGCATGCATTTGAAACTATATCACTTATATTGCAAGTAATTGAAGCTACATCATTTGTTTCGCGCGGATTTATGAAGCTGATCGTTCTACGTCGCATTGATTTGAAACTAAATCATTTGTTTCTCATGCATTTGAAGCTAAGCCTTCTACTTCGCATTGATTTGAAGCTAAATCATGTACATCCGCATGGATTTAGAAGCTAACTCGTTTCACTCGTCTGCATATGAAGCTGTATCACTTAAATCACAAGTGTTTGAAGCTAAATCATTCGTTTCGCATTGGGGTTGAAGCTAGGCCTTCTACTTCGCATTGATCTGAAGCTAAATCATGTGTTTCGAATGGATTTGAAGCTAACTCATACGTTTCGATTGCATTTGATGCAATATCAATTATGTCGCAAGTATCTGAACCTAAATCATTTGTTTCGCATGGATTTGATGCTAAGCCTTCTACTTCGCATTGATTTGAAGCTAAATCATGTGTATCGCATGGATTTTGAAGCTAACTCGTTCGTTTCGCCTGCATTTGATGCAATATCACTTATATCGCAAGTATCTGAAGCTAAATCATTTGTTTCGCATGGATTTGGTGCTAACTCGTTTGTTTCTCCTGCATTTGAAGCTATATCACTTATATCGCAAGTATCTGAACCTAAATCATTTGTTTCGCATGGATTTGATGCTAAGCCTTCTACTTCGCATTGATTTGAAGCTAAATCATGTGTATCGCATGGATTTTGAAGCTAACTCGTTCGTTTCGCCTGCATTTGATGCAATATCACTTATATCGCAAGTATCTGAACCTAAATCATTTGTTTCGCATGGATTTGGTGCTAACTCGTTTGTTTCTCCTGCATTTGAAGCTATATCACTTATATCGCAAGTATCTGAACCTAAATCATTTGTTTCGCATGGATTTGATGCTAAGCCTTCTACTTCGCATTGATTTGAAGCTAAATCATGTGTATCGCGTGGATTTTGAAGCTAACTCGTTTGATCGTATGCATTTGAAGCTATATCACTTATATCCCAAGTGTTTGAAGCCAGGTCATTTGATTCGAATAGATTTGATGCTAAACCATCTACGTCACATTGCTTTGAAACTAAATCATGCGTTTCGCTTAGATTTGAAGCTAAACCTTCTACATCGCATTGATTTGAAGCTTTGTCATGTGTTTCGCATGGATTTGAAGCTAACTCGTTTCTTTCCCTTGCATTTGAAGCTATATCACTTATATCGCAAGTATCTGATGCTAAATCAGTTGTTTCGCATGGATTTGGTGCTAACTCGTTTTATTCGTCTGCATTTGAAGCTATATCACTTATATTCCAAGTGTTTGAAGCTAAATCATTTGATTCGAATGGATTTGAAGCTAAACCATCTACGTCACATTGATTTGAAGCTAAATCATGTGTTTCGCTTAGATTTGAAGCTAAACCTTCTACATCGCATTGATTTGAAGCAAAACCTTCTACATCGCATTGATTTGAAGCTAAACCTTCTACATCGCATTGATTTGAAGCTAAACCTTCTACATCGCATTGATTTGAAGCTATATCATGTGTATTCGCATGGATTTGAAGCTAACTCGTTTGTTTCGTCTGCATTTGAAGCTATATCACTTATACCGCAAGTATCTGATGCTAAATCATTTATTTCGCATGGATTTGAAGCTAACTCGTTTCTTTCCCCTGCATTTGAAGATATTTCACTTATATCGCAAGTATCTGATGCTAAATCATATGCTTCGCATGGATTTGAAACTAAGCCTTCTACTTCTCATTGATTTGCAGCTAAATCATGTGTTTCGCATGGATTTGAAGCTAACTCGTTCGTTTCGCCTGCATTTGATGCAATATCACTTACATCGCAAGTATCTGAATCTAAATCATTTGTTTCGCATGGATTTGGTGCTAACTCGTTTTGTTTCTCCTGCATTTGAAGATATATCACTTATATCGCAAGTATCTGATGCTAAATCATTTGCTTCGCATGGATTTGAACCTAAGCCTACTACTTCACATTGATTTGCAGTTAAATCATGTGTTTCGCATGGATTTGAAGCTATACCTTCTACATAGCATTGATTTGAAGCATAATCATGTGTTTTTGCATGGATTGAAGCAAACTCGTTTGTGTCGCATGCATTTGAAACTATATCACTTATATTTCAAGTAATTGAAGCTACATCATTTGTTTCGCGCGGATTTGAAGCTAATCGTTCTACATCGCATTGATTTGAAACTAAATCATTCGTTTTTCAATGCAATTGAAGCTAATCCTTCTACTTCGCATTGATTTGAAGATAAATCAAGTGTTTCGCATGGATCTGTAGCTAACTCGTTTGTTTCGCATGCATTTGAAGCTGTATCCCTCATATTCGCAAGCATTTGAAGCTAAATCATTCGTTTCGCATGGATTTGAAAATAAGCCTTCTACTTCGCATCGATTTGAAGCTAAATCCTGTGTTTCGCTTGGATCTGAAGCTAACGCGTTTGCTCCGCATGCAGCTGAAGCTAATCATGTTTATCACAAGTATCTGAAGCTAAACCATTTGTTTCGCAAGAATATGATGCTAAACCATGTGTTTCGCATTAATTTAAAACTAAATCATGTACTTTGCAATGATTTGAAGATAAATCAAATGTACAGGCTGATCTAGAAGCTAAATTGTGTGTTTCGCATGAATTTTGAGCTAAATCATGTATTTCGCATGAATTTGAAGGTAATCATGTGTTTCGCATGAATTTGAATCCTTGTCAAGTGTTTCGCATGAATTTGAAGCCATCTCGTTAGTTTCGCCTGCATTTGAAGCTAAATCATGTGTGCCGCATGGATTTGAAGCTATCTCGTTTGTTTCGCATTCAGTTGAAGCTTAATCATATATATCGCAAGTATTTGAAGCTAAACCATTTGTTTCGCATGGATTTGCAGATTCGCCATCTACTTCGCATTGATTTGATGCTGAATCATGTGTTTCGCATTAATTTAAAACTAAATCATGTACTTTGCAATGATTTGAAGATAAATCAAATGTACAGGCTGATCTTGAAGCTAAATTGTGTGTTTCGCATGAATTTTGAGCTAAATCATGTATTTCGCATGAATTTGAAGGTAATCATGTGTTTCGCATGAATTTGAATCCTTGTCAAGTGTTTCGCATGAATTTGAAGCCATCTCGTTAGTTTCGCCTGCATTTGAAGCTAAATCATGTGTGCCGCATGGATTTGAAGCTATCTCGTTTGTTTCGCATTCAGTTGAAGCTTAATCATATATATCGCAAGTATTTGAAGCTAAACCATTTGTTTCGCATGGATTTGCAGATTCGCCATCTACTTCGCATTGATTTGATGCTGAATCATGTGTTTCGCTTGGATTTGAGGCTAACACGTTTGTTTCGCATGCAGTGAAGCTAAATCATGAATATCATAAATATCCCAAGCTAAGCAATTTTTTAGCATGTATTCGGAGCTAACTCGTTTGATTCGCCTGCATTTGAAGCTATATTACTTATATCGCAAGTATTTGAAGCTAAATCATTTGTGTTTCATGGATTTGAAGCTCACTCTTTTGTTTCGCATGCATTTGAAGCTATATCACTTATATCGCAAACATTTGAAGCTAATTCATTCGTTTCGAGCGGATTTAAAGCTAAACATTCCTACATCGCATTGATTTGAAGTTAAACCATGTGTTTCGCTTGGACTTGAAGCTAACTCGTTTGTTTCGTCTGCATTTGAGTCTATATCACTTATATCCCAAGTGTTTGAAGCTAAATCATTTGTTTAGCATGGATTTGAAGCTAAACCTTTTTCATCGCATTGATTTGAAGTTTAATCATGTGTTTCGCATGGATTTTAAGCTAAACCTTGTACATCGCATTTATTTGAAGCTAAATCAAGTGTCTTGCTTGGATTTGAAGCTAAACCTTCTACATCGCATTGGTTTGTAGCTAAATCATGTGTTTCAGTTGTATTTGAAGCTAATTCGTTTGTTTCTCCTGCATTTGAATCTATTTCACTTATATCGCAAGTATCTGAAGTTAAATCGTTTGTGTCGCATGGATTTGAAGCTAGACCTTCTACATAGCATTGATTTGAAGCATAATCATGTACTTTGCATGGATTTAAAGCAAACCCGTTTGTTTCGCATGCATGTGAAACTATATCACTTATATTGGAAGTAATTGAAGCTACATCATTTGTTTCGAGCGGATTTGAAGCTAATCGTTCTACATCGCATTGATTTGAAACTAATCATTTGTTTCTCATGCAATTGAAGCTAAACCTTCTACTTCGCATTGATTTGAAGATAAATCAAGTGTTTCGCATGGATTTGAAGCTAACTCGTTCGTTTCGATTGCATTTGATGCAATATCACTTATGTCGCAAGTATCTGAACCTAAATCATTTGTTTCGCATGGATTTGATGCTAAGCCTTCTACTTCGCATTGATTTGAAGCTAAATCATGTGTATCGCATGGATTTTGAAGCTTAACTCGTTTGTTTCTCCTGCATTTGAAGCTATATCACTTATATCGCAATTATCTGAACCTAAATCATTTGTTTGGCATGGATTTGATGCTAAGCCTTCTACTTCGCATTGATTTGTGGCTACATAATGTGTATCACATGGATTTTGTAGCTAACTCATTTTATTCGTCTGCATTTGATGCAATATCACTTATATCGCAAGTATATGAAGCTAAATCATTTGTTTCGCATGGATTTGAAGCTAACTCGTTTGATTCGTCTGCATTTGAAGCTACATCACTTATATCCCTAGTGTTTGAAGCTAAACCATTTAATTCGCTTGGATTTGAAGCTAAGCTTTCTACTTCATATTGATTTGAAGCTGACTCATATGTTTCGCTTGGATTTAAAGCTAACTTGTTTGCTCCGCATGCAGTTGAAGCTAAATCATGTATAGCACAAATGTTTGTAGCTAAACCATTTGTTTCGCATGGATTTGAAGCTAAGCCTTCTACTTTGCATTGATTGGAAGTTAAATCACGTGTTTTGCATGGATTTGAAGCTGAACCATTTGATTCTCATGGATTTGAAGCTAAGCCTTCTACTTCGCACTGATTTGAAGCTAAATAATGTGTTTCGCATGGATTTGAAAATAAGCCTTCTACTTCAAATCGATTTGAAGCTAAATCATGTGTTTCGCATGGATTTGAAGCTAACTCGTTTCTTTCTCCTGCATTTGAAGATATATCACTTATATCTCAAGTATCTGAAGCTAAATCATTTGTTTCGCATGGATTTGATGCTAAGCCTTCTACTACGCATTGATTTGAAGCTAAATCATGTGTATCGCATGGATTTTGAAGCTAACTCGTTTGATTCGTCTGCATTTGCAGCTATATCACTTATATCCCAAGTGTTTGAAGCCAGATCATTTGATTCGAATAAATTTGAAGCTAAACCATCTACGTCACATTGCTTTGAAACTAAATCATGTGTTTCGCTTAGATTTGAACCTAAACCTTCTACATCGCATTGATTTGAAGCTAAACCTTCTACATCGCATTTATTTGAAGCTACATCACGTGTATCGCATGGATTTGAAGCAAACTCGTTTCTTTCCCTGCATTTGAAGATATATCACTTATATAGCAAGTATCTGATGCTAAATCATTTGCTTCGCATGGATTTGAAGCAAAACCTTCTACATCGCATAGATCTGCATCTAAATCATGTGTTTCGAATGGATATGAAACTAATTCGTTTGTTTCGTCTGCATTTGAAGCTGTATCACTTATATCGCAAGTATCTGAATCTAAATCATTTGTGTGACATGGATTTGAAGCTAAATCTTCTACATAGCATTGATTTGAACCTTAATCATGTATTTTGCATGGATTTCAACCTAACTCGTTTGTTTCTCCTGCATTTGAATCTATATCACTTATATCGCATGTATCTGATGCTAAACCATTTGTTTCGCACGAATTTGAAGCTAATCCATGTGTTTCGCATGAATTTTATGCTAAATCATGTGTTTCGCATGGAATTGAAGCTAACTGATTTGTTTGGCCTGCATTTGAAACTATATCACTTCTATTGCAACTATTTGAAGCTAAATAAATTGTTTAGCATGTATTTGATGGTAAGCCTTCTACTTCGCATTGATTTGAAGATAAATCATGAGTTCCGCTCGGATATGAAGCTAACTCGTGTGTATCGCCTGCATTTGATGCTATTTCATTTATACCGCAAGTATTTGCAGGTAAATCATTTGTTTCGCAAGTATTTGGATCTAAATCTTTCGTTTCGCAAGGATTTGAATCTAAGCCTTCTACTTCGAATTGATTTGAAGTTTAATCATGTGTTTTGCATGGATTAGTAGCTAACTCGTTTGTTTCGCCTGCACTTGAAGCTATATCATTTATAAGGCAAGCATTTGAAGCTAAATCATGTGTTTCGCTTGGATTTGAAGCTAACTCGTTTGTTTCGCCTGCATTTGAAGCTATATCATTTATAAGGCAAGTATTTGAAGCTAAATCATTCGTTTCGCATGGATTTGAAGCTAAGTCTTCTACTCCGCATTCATTTGAAGCTAAATTATGTGTTTCGCTTGGATTTGGAGCTAACTCGTTTGTGTCGCCTGCATTTAAAGCTATATCATTTATAAGGCAAGTATTTGAAGCTGAACAATTTGTTTCGCATGTATTTGATTCTAAACCACATGTTTCCCATGAATTTGAACCTAAATCATGTGTGTCGCATGCATTTGAAGCTTAATCATGTGTTTTGCATGGATTTGAAGCTAACTCGTTTGTTTCGCACACATTCGAAGTTAAAACATTTATATCGCAAGATTATGAAGCAATATCGTTCGTTTCCCATGGATTTGAACATAAACTATCTACATCGCATAGATCTGCATCTAAATCATGTGTTTCGAATGGATATGAAACTAATTCGTTTGTATCGTCTGCATTTGAAGCTGTATCACTTATATCGCAAGTATCTGAATCTAAATCATTTGTGTGACATGGATTTGAAGCTAAATCTTCTACATAGCATTGATTTGAACCTTAATCATGTATTTTGCATGGATTTCAACCTAACTCGTTTGTTTCTCCTGCATTTGAATCTATATCACTTATATCGCATGTATCTGATGCTAAACCATTTGTTTCGCACGAATTTGAAGCTAATCCATGTGTTTCGCATGAATTTTATGCTAAATCATGTGTTTCGCATGGAATTGAAGCTAACTGATTTGTTTCGCCTGCATTTGAAACTATATCACTTCTATTGCAACTATTTGAAGCTAAATCTATTGCTTAGCATGTATTTGATGGTAAGCCATCTACTTCGCATTGATTTGAAGATAAATCATGAGTTCCGCTCGGATATGAAGCTAACTCGTGTGTATCGCCTGCATTTGATGCTATTTCATTTATACCGCAAGTATTTGCAGGTAAATCATTTGTTTCGCAAGTATTTGGATCTAAATCTTTCGTTTCGCAAGGATTTGAATTCAAACCTTCTACTTCGAATTGATTTGAAGCTTAATCATGTGTTTTGCATGGATTAGTAGCTAACTCGTTTGTTTCGCCTGCACTTGAAGCTATATCATTTATAAGGCAAGCATTTGAAGCTAAATCATGTGTTTCGCTTGGATTTGAAGCTAACTCGTTTGTTTCGCCTGCATTTGAAGCTATATCATTTATAAGGCAAGTATTTGATGCTAAATCATTCGTTTCGCATGGATTTGAAGCTAAGTCTTCTACTCCGCATTCATTTGAAGCTAAATCATGTGTTTCGCTTGGATTTGGAGCTAACTCGTTTGTGTCGCCTGCATTTGAAGCTATATCATTTATAAGGCAAGTATTTGAAGCTAAATCATTCGTTTCGCATTGATTTGAAGCTAAGCCTTCTACTTCGCATTGATTTGAAGATAAATCATTTGTTTCGCATGGAATTGTAGTTAACTGGTTTGTTTCGCCTGCAGTTGAAGCTATATCATTTATAAGGCAAGTATTTGAAGCTAAATCATGTGTTTCGAATGGATTTGAAGCTAACCCGTTTGTTTCGCCTGCATTTGAAGCTATATCATTTATAAGGCAAGTAATTGAAGCTATATCATGTGTTTCGCTTGGATTTGAAGCTAACTTGTTTGTTTCGCCTGCATTTGAAGCTATATCATTTATAAGGCAAGTATTTGAAGCTAAATCATTCGTTTCGCATGGATTTGAAGCTAAGTCTTCTACTCCACATTCATTTGAAGCTAAATCATGTGTTTCGCTTGGATTTGAAGCTAACTCAGTTGTTTCGCATGCAGTTGATGCTAAATCATGTATATCACAAGTATTTGAGGCTAAACCATTTGTTCCGCATAGATTTGAAGCTAAGTCTTCTACTCCGCATTCATTTGAAGCTGAATCATGTGTTTCGCTTGGATTTGAAGCTAACTCGTTTGTGTCGCCTGCATTTGAAGCTATATCATTTATAAGGCAAGTATTTGAAGCTAAATCATTCGTTTCGCATGGATTTGAAGCTAAGCCTTCTACTTAGCATTGATTTGAAGCTAAATCATTTGTTTCGCATGGAATTGAAGTTAACTGGTTTGTTTCGCCTGCAATTGAAGCTATATCATTCATATGGCAAGTATTTGAAGCTAAATCATGTGTTCCGCTTGGATTTGAAGCTAACTCGTTTGTTTCGCATGCAGTTGATCCTAAATCATGTATCTCACAAGTATTAGAGGCTGAACCATATTTATCGCATAGATTTGAAGCTAAGACTTCTACTTCGCATTGAATTAAAGCGAAACCACTTGTTTCGCATGGATTTGAAGTTAAGCCTTCTACTTTGCATTGAATAGAAGCTAAATCGTGTGTATCGCTTGGATTTGAAGCTAACTCGTTTGTTTCGCATGCAGTTGATCCTAAATCATGTATCTCACAAGTATTAGAGGCTGAACCATATTTATCGCATAGATTTGAAGCTAAGACTTCTACTTCGCATTGAATTAAAGCGAAACCATTTGTTTCGCATGGATTTGAAGTTAAGCCTTCTACTTTGCATTGAATAGAAGCTAAATCGTGTGTATCGCTTGGATTTGAAGCTAACTCAGTTGTTTCGCATGCAGTTGATGCTAAATCATGTATATCACAAGTATTTGAGGCTAAACCATTTGTTCCGCATAGATTTGAAGCTAAGTCTTCTACTCCGCATTCATTTGAAGCTGAATCATGTGTTTCGCTTGGATTTGAAGCTAACTCGTTTGTGTCGCCTGCATTTGAAGCTATATCATTTATAAGGCAAGTATTTGAAGCTAAATCATTCGTTTCGCATGGATTTGAAGCTAAGCCTTCTACTTAGCATTGATTTGAAGCTAAATCATTTGTTTCGCATGGAATTGAAGTTAACTGGTTTGTTTCGCCTGCAATTGAAGCTATATCATTCATATGGCAAGTATTTGAAGCTAAATCATGTGTTCCGCTTGGATTTGAAGCTAACTCGTTTGTTTCGCATGCAGTTGATCCTAAATCATGTATCTCACAAGTATTAGAGGCTGAACCATATTTATCGCATAGATTTGAAGCTAAGACTTCTACTTCGCATTGAATTAAAGCGAAACCACTTGTTTCGCATGGATTTGAAGTTAAGCCTTCTACTTTGCATTGAATAGAAGCTAAATCGTGTGTATCGCTTGGATTTGAAGCTAACTCGTTTGTTTCGCATGCAGTTGATCCTAAATCATGTATCTCACAAGTATTAGAGGCTGAACCATATTTATCGCATAGATTTGAAGCTAAGACTTCTACTTCGCATTGAATTAAAGCGAAACCATTTGTTTCGCATGGATTTGAAGTTAAGCCTTCTACTTTGCATTGAATAGAAGCTAAATCGTGTGTATCGCTTGGATTTGAAGCTAACTCGTTTGTTTCGCCTGCATTTGAAGCTATATCATTTATAAGGCAAGTATTTTAAGCTAAATCATTCTTTTCGCATGGATTTGATGCTAAGTCTTCTACTTCGCATTGATTTCAAGCTAAATCATGTGTTTCGCATGGATTTGAAGCTAACTCAGTTGTTTCGCATGCAGTTGAAGCTAAATCATGTATATCACAAGTATTTGAGGCTAAACCATTTGTTCCGCATAGATTTGAAGCTAAGTCTTCTACTCCGCATTCATTTGAAGCTAAATCATGTGTTTCGCTTGGATTTGAAGCTAACTCGTTTGTTTCGCATGCAGTTGATCCTAAATCATGTATCTCACAAGTATTAGAGGCTGAACCATATTTATCGCATAGAGTTGAAGCTAAGACTTCTACTTCGCATTGAATTAAAGCGAAACCATTTGTTTCGCATGGATTTGAAGATTTGCCTTCTACTTCGCATTGATTTGAAGATAAATTATGTGTTTTGCACGGATTTGAAGCTAACTCGTTTGTTCTCCTGCATTTGAAGCTAAATTACTTATATTCGCAAGTATTTGAAGCTAAATCATTCGTTTCGCATGGATTTGAAGCTAAGCCTTCTAATTCGGATTGTTTTGAAGCTAAATAATGTGTTTTGCATGGTTTCGAATGTAACTCGTTTGTTCCGAATGCAGTTGAATCTAAATCATGTATATCACAAGTATTTGAAGCTAAACCATTTGTATCGCATGGATTTGAAGGTAAGCCTTCTACATCGCATTGATTTGCAGCTAAATCGTGTGTTTCGCATGGATTTGAAACTAACACGTTTGTTTTGCATGCAGTTGAAGCTAAATCATGTATATCGCAAGTGTCTGAAGCTAAGCCATGTGATTCGCAAGAATATGGAGCTAAACCATGTGTTTCGGATGAATTTGCAGCTAAATCATGTGTTTCGCATGAATTTGTAGCTAAACCACGTGTTTCGCATGGATTTAAATCAAAATCATGTGTTTCGCATGCATTTGGAGCTTAATAATGCGTTTCCAATAGATTTGAAGCCTAATCATATGTTTTGCATGGATTTGAAGCTAGCTCGATTGTTTCGTCTGCATGTGAAACTGTATCATTTATATCGTAAGTACTTGAAGCTAAATCATTTGTTTCACATATATTTGATGCTAAGACTTCTACGTCGCATGAATTTCAATATAAATCATGTGCTTTGCATGGATTTGAAGCTAACTCGTTTGTTTCGCCTGCATTGAAGCTATATCATTTATATCGCAAGTATTTGAAGCTAAATCATTTGTGTCGCTTGGATTTGTAGCTAAGTCTTCTATTTCGCATTGATACGAAGCCAAATCTTGTGTTTTGCATGGATTTGAAGCTATCTCGTTTGCTTCGCATGCAGCTGAACTAAATCATTTATATCATAAGTACCTGAAGCTAAACAATTTGTTTCGCATGTATTTGATGCTAAACCACATGTTTCCCATGAATTTGAACCTAAATCATGTGTGTCGCATGCATTTGAAGCCTAATCATATGTTTTGCATGGATTTCAACCTAACTCGTTTGTTTCTCCTGCATTTGAATCTATATCACTTATATCGCATGTATCTGATGCTAAACCATTTGTTTCGCACGAATTTGAAGCTAATCCATGTGTTTCGCATGAATTTTATGCTAAATCATGTATTTCGCATGGAATTGAAGCTAACTGATTTGTTTCGCCTGCATTTGAAACTATATCACTTCTATTGCAACTATTTGAAGCTAAATCAATTGTTTAGCATGTATTTGATGGTAAGCCTTCTACTTCGCATTGATTTGAAGATAAATCATGAGTTCCGCTCGGATATGAAGCTAACTCGTGTGTATCGCCTGCATTTGATGCTATTTCATTTATACCGCAAGTATTTGCAGGTAAATCATTTGTTTCGCAAGTATTTGGATCTAAATCTTTCGTTTCGCAAGGATTTGAATCCAAGCCTTCTACTTCGAATTGATTTGAAGCTTAATCATGTGTTTTGCATGGATTAGTAGCTAACTCGTTTGTTTCGCCTGCACTTGAAGCTATATCATTTATAAGGCAAGCATTTGAAGCTAAATCATGTGTTTCGCTCGGATTTGAAGCTAAGCCTTCTACTTCGCATTGATTTGAAGATGAATCATTTGTTTCGCATGGAATTGTAGTTAACTGGTTTGTTTCGCCTGCAGTTGAAGCTATATCATTTATAAGGCAAGTGTTTGAAGCTAAATCATGTGTTTCGAATGGATTTGAAGCTAACCCGTTTGTTTCGCCTGCATTTGAAGCTATATCATTTATAAGGCAAGTATTTGAAGCTAAATCATGTGTTTCGCTTGGATTTGAAGCTAACTTGTTTGTTTCGCCTGCATTTGAAGCTATATCATTTATAAGGCAAGTATTTGAAGCTAAATCATTCGTTTCGCATGGATTTGAAGCTAAGTCTTCTACTCCACATTCATTTGAAGCTAAATCATGTGTTTCGCTTGGATTTGAAGCTAACTCGTTTGTTTCGCCTGCATTTGAAGCTATATCATTTATAAGGCAAGTATTTGAAGCTAAATCATGTGTTTCGCTTGGATTTGAAACTAACTCGTTTGTTTCGCCTGCATTTGAAGCTATATCATTTATAAGGCAAGTATTTGAAGCTAAATCATTCGTTTCGCATGGATTTGAAGCTAAGTCTTCTACTCCACATTCATTTGAAGCTAAATCATGTGTTTCGCTTGGATTTGAAGCTAACTCGTTTGTTTCGCCTGCATTTGAAGCTATACCATTTATAAGGCAAGTGTTTTAAGCTAAATCATTCTTTTCGCATGGATTTGATGCTAAGTCTTCTACTTCGCATTGATTTCAAGCTAAATCATGTGTTTCACATGGATTTGTAGCTAACTCGTTTGTTTCGCCTGCATTTGAAGCTATATCACTTATATTCGCAAGTATTTGAATCTAAATCATGTGTTTCGCATGGATTTGAAGCTAACTCAGTTGTTTCGCATGCAGTTGAAGCTAAATCATGTATATCACAAGTATTTGAGGCTAAACCATTTGTTCCGCATAGACTTGAAGCTAAGTCTTCTACTCCGCATTCATTTGAAGCTAAATCATGTGTTTCGCTTGGATTTGAAGCTAACTCGTTTGTGTCGCCTGCATTTGAAGCTATATCATTTATAAGGCAAGTATTTGAAGCTAAATCATTCGTTTCGCATGGATTTGAAGCTAAGCCTTCTACGTCGCATTGATTTGAAGCTAAATCATGTGTTTCGCTTGGATTTGTAGCTAACTGAGTTGTTTCGCATGCAGTTGAAGCTAAATCATTTATATCACAAGTATTTGAGGCTAAACCATTTGTTCCGCATAGATTTGAAGCTAAGTCTTCTACTCCGCATTCATTTGAAGCTAAATCATGTGTTTCGCTTGTATTTGAAGCTAACTCGTTCGTTTCGCCTGCATTTGAAGCTATTTCACTTATATCGCAAGTATCTGAAGTTAAATCGTTTGTGTCGCATGGGTTTGAAGCTATACCTTGTACATAGCATTGATTTGAAGCATAATCATGTTTTTTGCATGGACTTGAAGCTAACTCGTTTGTTTCTCCTGCATTTGAATCTATATCACTTATATCATATGTATCTGATGCTAAATCATTTGTTTCGCACGAATTTGAAGCTAATCCATGTGTTTCGCATGAATTTTATGCTAAATCATGTGTTTCGCATGAAATTGAAGCTAACTGGTTTGTTTCGCCTGCATTTGAAACTATATCACTTCTATCGCAACTATTTGAAGTTAAATCATTTGTTTCGCATGTATTTTAAGCTAAATCATTTGTTTTGCATGGATTTGAAGCTAACTCGTTCGCTTCGACGGCATTTGATGCTATATCACTTATAACGCAAGTATCTGTAGCTAAATCATTTGTGTCGCGTGTATTTGAAGCTAAGCCTTCTATTTCGCATTGATTTGCAGCTAAATCATGTGTTTCGCATGGATTTGATGCTAGCTCGTTTGTTTCGTCTGCATTTGAAGCTACCTCATTTATATCGCAAGGATTTGTATCTAAAACATTTGTTTCGCATGGATTTGAAGCCAATCCTTCTACTAAGAATTTACTTGAAACTAAATCATTCGTTTCGCATGGATTTGAAGCCAACTCGTGTGTTTCGGCTGCATTTGAAGCTATATCACTAATATCGAGAGTATTTGGAGCTAAATTATTTGTTTCGCATCGATTTGAAGCAATGCCTTCTACTTCTCATTGATTTGAAACTGAATCATGTGTTTCGATAGGATTTGAAGCTGAGTCATTCGTTTCGCCTGCATTTGAAGGTATATATCTAAACCATTTGTTCCCATTGATTTGAAGCTAAGCCTACTACTTCGCATTGATTTGAAGTCAAGTCATGTGTCTCGCTTGGATTTGATGCTAACTCGTTTGTTTCGCATGCAGTTGAAGTTGAATCATGAATATCACAAGTATTTGAAAATAAACCATTTGTTTCGCGAGGATTTGAAGCTAATCGTTCTACTCCGCATTGATTTGAAGCTAAATCATGTGTTTTGCTTGGATTTGAAGCTAACTCGTTTGTTCCGCCTGCATTTGAAGCTATATCATTTATATCGCAAGCATTTGAAGCTAAACCATTCGTTTCGCATGGATTTGAAGGTAAGCCTTCTACGTCGCATTGATTTGAAGCTAAATCATGTGTTCCGCTTGGATTTGAAGCTAACTCGTTTGTTTCGCATGCAGTTGATCCTAAATCATGTATCTCACAAGTATTAGAGGCTGAACCATATTTATCGCATAGATTTGAAGCTAAGACTTCTACTTCGCATTGAATTAAAGCGAAACCATTTGTTTCGCATGGATTTGAAGTTAAGCCTTCTACTTTGCATTGAATAGAAGCTAAATCGTGTGTATCGCTTGGATTTGTAGTTAACTCGTTTGTTTTGCATGCAGTTAAAGCTAAACCATGTATATCACAAGAATTTGAAGCTAAACCATTTGTTCCGCATGGATTTGAAGATTTGCCTTCTACTTCGCATTGATTTGAAGATAAATTATGTGTTTCGCACGGATTTGAAGCTAACTCGTTTGTTCTCCTGCATTTGAAGCTAAATTACTTATATTCGCAAGTATTTGAAGCTAAATCATTCGTTTCGCATGGATTTGAAGCTAAGCCTTCTAATTCGGATTGTTTTGAAGCTAAATAATGTGTTTTGCATGGTTTCGAATGTAACTCGTTTGTTCCGAATGCAGTTGAATCTAAATCATGTATATCACAAGTATTTGAAGCTAAACCATTTGTATCGCATGGATTTGAAGGTAAGCCTTCTACATCGCATTGATTTGCAGCTAAATCGTGTGTTTCGCATGGATTTGAAACTAACACGTTTGTTTTGCATGCAGTTGAAGCTAAATCATGTATATCGCAAGTGTCTGAAGCTAAGCCATGTGATTCGCAAGAATATGGAGCTAAACCATGTGTTTCGGATGAATTTGCAGCTAAATCATGTGTTTCGCATGAATTTGTAGCTAAACCACGTGTTTCGCATGGATTTAAATCAAAATCATGTGTTTCGCATGCATTTGGAGCTAAATAATGCGTTTCCAATAGATTTGAAGCATAATCATATGTTTTGCATGGATTTGAAGCTAGCTCGATTGTTTCGTCTGCATGTGAAACTGTATCATTTATATCGCAAGTATTTGAAGCTAAATCATTTGTGTCGCTTGGATTTGTAGCTAAGTCTTCTATTTCGCATTGATATGAAGGCAAATCTTGTGTTTTGCATGGATTTGAAGCTATCTCGTTTGCTTCGCATGCAGCTGAACTAAATCATTTATATCATAAGTACCTGAAGCTAAACAATTTGTTTCGCATGTATTTGATGCTAAACCACATGTTTCCCATGAATTTGAACCTAAATCATGTGTGTCGCATGCATTTGAAGCCTAATCATGTGTTTTGCATGGATTTGAAGCTAACTCGTTTGTTTCGCACACATTCGAAGTTAAAACATTTATATCGCAAGATTATGAAGCAATATCGTTCGTTTCCCATGGATTTGAACATAAACTATCTACATCGCATTGATTTGAAGCTAAATCATGTGTTTCGAATGCATATGAAACTAATTCGTTTGTTTCGTCTGCATTTGAAGCTGTATCACTTATATCGCAAGTATCTGAATCTAAATCATTTGTGTGACATGGATTTGAAGCTAAATCTTCTACATAGCATTGATTTGAACCTTAATCATGTGTTTTGCATGGATTTCAACCTAACTCGTTTGTTTCTCCTGCATTTGAATCTATATCACTTATATCGCATGTATCTGA